>NW_011347525.1:0-6717 GCF_000735185.1 Notothenia coriiceps
AGATAACTAGTAGGGCTGTCAAACGATTAAACATTTTAATCAGATTAATCATAGACTTAAAAATTAATTAATCATGATTAATCACCATTCGAACTATGTCCAAAATATGCCATTTCTTTATGTATATTGTTGTGGAAATGGAAAGATAAATGAAAGAAGGCGGATATATCCATTTAACATACAGTATTTATGTTTATTATAACATTGTTCTGTGTGTCAAAATGAAAGACAGCCCACACACCTATCAATCATCAAACCGTGGGGTCTTATTTCATTACATGTTGATTTCTATCAACACGTAATGTTGTATCGATGTATAGAGATGTACTACAGCAAAAGTATTCTCCGTCAGGACTTCCTCCAACAACACCACGCCGTTATCTTGATTCTGATTGGCCAGAAGACATTATCAAAGATGTTCTATTAGGAAGACGATCACTACGTGACAAAAGTTTTCAAAACCGTTTCTAGTCTTTGGTATTTCCAGACAAGTGGCTGCTGAAATCAATCTTACTAACTGCTGTCTGTGTGATTTACTCAGCGCGAGTTGGCGGACTTTATTTTGCTTACTTTAACATCATTTTTCATGGTGGGGCTAAGCCATTTCTTGGTATGGCTGTAGCCTACCCAACCATACCCTGGCGCTGCCACTGGTGGGATGTATGGGGTGGGCCATTCTGCACATGCGTTAAATGCGTTAAATATGTTAACGCAATTAATTCAAAAAATTAATTACCGCCGTTAACGCGATAATTTTGACAGCATTAATAACTAGATAACTAAATCTCATCTAAAAACTACATGAGAGTAACACATGCGTCACTTCCGGGCAAAAAGTACGGCTCCGCCCACTTTTTGGGGAAAACGACGCTGTCATTTGAACGGCGGTCAATACAAATTCTGAAGTTTTTGCCAATCCGATCAGAAATGTAAGAAAACCGTGGATTTTCTGATCTTCAAAGAGCCCGATTACGATGGCCAGTCAGGCAAACAATTAAATTAAATCATTAGAAATCGACGATTGGTCTCGATATATGGTTAAATATAGCAGTAGGCGATCGATGTCCACAGATGAGAGTAACATCTACGTCACTTTACAGCCCCGCCCACTTTTGGGGGAAACAACGCTGTCATTTGAACGGCGATCGAGCCTGAAGCCACAGAGCTCTTCTTTACTGTCCTTTGTTCTTAGAGGAAGTTCAGAAACACGTAACTCTGGTTTTGGTTTAAGGTTTGAGGTGCAATAAACGACACAGCAGCTTGTTGGCATGTTAAAACTATTATTTTCATGTACCTTAATATAAAGTATTTCCGTGTTTTTATATGTTTCTATTGTGCTTTTTATCGTGTTTTTAAATATTGTTTTATTACTTTTTTAGGTTGTTTTAAATGTGCCATATATATATATATATATATATAAATAAAGATTGAGATGAGAGGATATCTGCAAAGAAGGCAGAATAAAGGAGGCTTATCCAAAAAAAGAATGCTCCGTTTAACATCCTCCTAAAAGTAAATCTGTGTCGGCTGCCTTGGAGATAAGATTATCTTTGAATTCAGAAAAGTTGGATATCACAGTGGAAGATTAGTTCAGACAGACTGTTCTCAGTTCAAATACAAATGACATCAATTAGCATATTTTATCTGCCCTGAAAATCAAGGTTTCTCCTCTGAGAGAGAATCAGAAACCAACGTATTCATAATGTTTCTTCCTCTTTTATAACCTGCCACTTTACATTCAGATAAGCTCCCACATATTATCCATACAAGTGAAGTACATAAAGTTCCCTCTGGGGGGGCCTTTAGTGGAGAAAACGTGATAAATGTACCTTCAGAGTGAACTTCCAGTGGAGAAAGTGTTTTAAATATACCTGAAAAGTGCCCTTACAGTGGAAAAACATAATGACTTGATCACCACATTGCTTTTCCAGTGGGAAAAACCCTCCAATTGTAACTCCAGAGTGGAGAAAACGTGATGAATGTGCTTCCAGAGTGGAGCAAATGTGATGAATTTAGCTTCTGAGTGCCCTCCCAGTGGAGAAAATGTAAAAAATATACCTTAAAAGTGCTGTTACAAGCAAAAACATGATGACTTTACCTACGGAGTTCCCTCCCAGTGGAGTAAATGTGAAAAATGAACCTCCACAGTGAACTTCCAGTGGAGAAAATGTAGTAAATATAACATAAGAGTGCCCTTAGTTAGTGGCTCAGTCTGTAGGGACTTGGACTTGGAACTGAAGGGTCGCCGGTTCACGTGAGCTGGTAGCTGGAGAGGTGCCAGTTCAGCTCCAAGGCCACTGCCGAGGTGCCCTTGAGCAAGGCGCCTAACCTCAAAACTGCTCCCTTGGTGCCGGGTACCTGGCGGCCTCTCTGCTCTGCCACCTCTCCTGTCTGCATGTGGGTGTGTGCATGTGTATCCTCCCCTGTGTGTGTGCATGTATATCCTCCCCTGTGTGTGCATGTATATCCTCCCCTGTGTGTGTGCAATGTGTGTAAACACAACAGAGTGGGGAAAGAAATGTCCCTGTAAGGGATTAATAAAGTGTATCTTCTTCTTCTTCCAGTGGAGAACACCTGATTACTTTACCTACGAAGTCCCTCCCAGTGGAGAAAGTGTTAAAAATATACCTTAAAAGTGCCATTTCAAGCTAAAACATGATGACTTTACCTACGGAGTGCCTTCCAGAGGAGAATACGTGATACATGTTCCATCAGATTGGAAAAACAGCTAGAAGTGTAACTCCAGGTGGCCCTTACAGTGGAGCCAGTGTTATATACCTTAAGAGTGACCTTCCAGTGGAGAAACACGATGACTGGACCTACTAAGAGCCTTCCAGAGGAGTAAATGTGAGAGATGAACTCCCAGAATGCCACAGTGAGAGGTCGTGATACATGTACCTCCTCCTCCTAGTAGATACACTTTGCTTTATGTTGCAGCTACCAGAGGAAGATAGTGCAGGACCTTGATGAACTAACGATTGATAAACGTTCACATGGCCCAAAGGTTTCTGCACATGCACAGTGAAAGGTGAGTGTACGATCAAAAGGAGACGAAGTGACTCAGTTTGGACAGACCTTGATGTTTACACTTTCAAAGCGTAAGTGCTGCAGAGACTCCCTGCTGTGCAGCCATACCTCTGAGACCCCCCCCCAGACCACAAAGAGGGATGAAAGAGACCACATGCTGTTCACTATAACCTCACAATCATCAGGACTGTTTCAGGACATCAGGAGAGACATGTGTTGGTTCTGAGACCCTCAAAAATTGCCAATATTTGGTGACAACAACAACAACAACAGCAACAAACTGCATTAAACCGGTATTACAGTGGATGCTTGTCTCTGATTGGATTAAATGGATCATAAGGTATAAAAGGAGGGCAAATGTTGTTATTTGAAGTTCTCGAAATCACTGTTTTGGTAAATTTCCTCCTTCAGGACGAGGACAGTCTTCTTAGTTAAACGTTGAAGTGTTCAATGTATATTTAAGAGGACACATCATTTCTCTGAAACGTTTCTAGGAACTGAGTCTGTTTTTTAGCTCTATCCTGTTTTACCCCTCCTGTTGTCTTCGGGTCAAATCTGACCGATTTACTACTTTCATCAATCATAACTTTTTTGTTTTACATTCGATTGCATCAAGGCTTCATGATATCCTTCACAGTCAAGGGTGTAACTTTGGTTTGAGAAGTGGGGGGCACACATTGTTCTCGATTTAATTCCATTTTCTGCCTTTCTACAAATATATATTAGGGACTATGGTGTTAACTGATCCAAGAAAGATGTGTAGTGCATATAATGAGTGTGCAAACTTATCTATCCATGAACCTGTTTTATTTATGATGACCTCACATCCTATAGGGGGGTCCGGGGGCATGCACCCCCGGTAAGATTTTTTTTTTTTTAGATTGAAGTTAAATGCATCAATCTGGTGCACACATTAAGAGATTTATGGATACAGCTCTCAACACTCATATGAAACAGAACTGTATATATTTCAATACTCCAAAAACCATTAGAATATGCTCACAACCAATAACACATCATTGATATACTCCTCTCTCCTATCTTTATCTTACCTAGTCTGCATTCTTTCTTTTTATTCATGCGTATTTTACTAATCACTCCCCTTTCAAACTGTGTTTTTAATTTTTTACTGACATTGGAATTATTTTTTTACTTATTTTGAACAACTATATTAAATAGATGGAAATATTTGTTTTGACCAAACCGCACTGAGATAACTTAGACTAAAGTTTACTATATAATCACTCAGCGAGTCCTTTACCTCACCTAAACTGAAGTTATCTCAGCCTCTCAGTCCGATAGGAGAGGACTCTCCCTCTCCTAATTGTTGAAACAGCTTCTAATCTCCGTTAGCTCCAAACTAGCACCAGATGCTAACAACAACCCCCTAACTCTCTCTCTGTCTGTCTCTCCCTCTGTCTCTCTCTCTCTCTCTCACACAAAATACGCTCCTGCCACACACACACAGACGCTCCTCCGTGACGATGACCACTTGCGTTAAAAAACAAAAAAAACACATTTTGAAAAGTGGGGGGGACACAAACGGGATTTTGAAAAGTGGGGGGGACATGTCCCCCCTGTCCCCAGTGGAAATTACGCCCATGTTCACAGTAGACATTTGAACATATACAATGGCTGATCACCACTTTCATTGAGTTTTGGATGATTTAGTCAACTTTGTAACACACACACACACACAACAATTTGATACACTTCCCGCTCTTATGCGCCCCTCCCCCCACATGGATCACACCTGGCACTCGCAATACATGTTCAGTGTCTGTTCTTTGTATATTTACAGCAGTTTTTCATGTATACCAGTAGTCTGATGTACAGTTTGAAAGGGTGTTAAATTAAATGTGGTGATGATTAATGGTTTTTGTGTTTATGTAATAGCAGTCAAAACAGGACCGGTCAAATTTGAACACCAAAGTAAGGGGGGGGGACCACGAAGACAACAGGAGGGTTAAGAACAAATTCCACCATCAGCAGATTGAAGACATTTGGATATTAGGCAACATTGCTGGATCTGTCTAGTTCTCAAATCGATTGGATAGACAGACAACCTTTACTGTCATTAAACTAAAATATACAGTGAGATTTTGTAGTGCAATTGTAGATTTTTGTAAACAATTTGGGGAAGTTTGCCAGAGATAACTAATACGTTTAGTTTCATTTAACAGAAGGGTTGTATTCTCAAAAGATGTTGACATAAATAACCAAAATGGCAGAAGTCATTTGTGCAATTCTGCTTTTAAAATGACAAAAACAAGAAATATGGAACCATGAATGTCTAAGAAGATTTGGACAGTTTGTACTTCACAAAAGTCGAGTTATATCTCCAGTCAAGACTGCAGTTTACTCCACAGAATATAAAATACTCCAGCAGTAATATTAAAACAGGCGCAGTGCAGTCTATAGCAGCTATCTGACAGCAGCCATGAGGGGAAATCTGACAGGACTGCAACTCTCAAAATCCAAAACATCTAAGAAGTAAAACATGATTGCGGAGTTTTAACTTCCTCAAACTTGACGTCAAAACACGTCAGATCAAGCGGATTGTAAAATAAGTTGGGACGAACAAATTCAATCAGGTTTAAGAGCGCTTGCTTTAATATTACATTTCATCTTGGCTGGAAATATAACTGAACTTTTGTGCAGAACAGACTGTCCAAATCTTCCCAGACATTCACGTCTCCATGTTTTTTAGTTTTTGTGATATTGCTTTCCTTTTAAAGCAGAATTGCACAAATTACTTTTTTTCTATTAATGTCAACATTTTTTGAGAATACAACCATTCATTAATTCAACGCAGACATGTCTATCTCCCCACCTACCTACCTACCTACCTGCCTACCCTACCTACCTACCTACCCTACCTACCTATCTACCTACCCACCTACCTACCTACCTACACTACCTACCTACCCTACCCTACCTACCTACCTACCTAACTACCTACCTATTATTATTATTATTGTTATTTTATAACACAATTTCCTGATTCTGGTCAAATATACTTCAAAATAAGTTTCCCCAGCTAATAACAAGATGTGATTTATCTAAATATCCCGTCTTATTTCAAACAATCCAAGCTAATGTTCACTTCTTCTATTGGCAGATTTTCTAAACTCATTACAAGCCAAAACACTTATTTTTTGTTATTCTTTGACTCGTTTTAGGAGCAGCATTTCTTTCAACATTCTCTGCAGCCTGTAGCGTATTGTATTTATTTATTTATGTATATTGGTGACACCATCTGCTTTACTTGCACATTTGTCTTGCAACATTTACGCTATTTTATTCTTTTTTTAAATGTCTCTTATTGTTTGAACTGTTGTATTTATCATGTTGCATCGTTGGAGGAGCCGGGACTCGTTTTCTCATTGCAATAACTACACTTCCTACAATTGACAATAAAGCCTTTTGAATCTTTGAAACGCAGAAGCAGAGACAGCGTAATCGAGCTATTAGCAACGTTTCTGTGTGAACGCTTCTCACAAATGAACAGGAGGCAAACAACAGCGAGTGTGTGTGTGTGTGTGTGTGTGTGTGTGTGTGTGTGTGTGTGTGTGTGTGTGTGTGTGTGTGTGTGTGTGTGTGTGTGTGTGTGTGTGTGTGTGTGTGCTGGGTCGTGCTCCAGTGTGATGTGAGCAGAGAGAGAGAGAGAGACTGAGTCAGAATGCAACA
>NW_011347526.1:0-1878 GCF_000735185.1 Notothenia coriiceps
GGGGGAAGCTGATCTTCAGTTACACGTTATGGCTGATAGTTAACTCTCCTCCTCGCAGCAGTGTGTTAGACGGGGAGAGAGTGGTGAGCCAGTTATCAACGCTGTGGAGGATTTAAGCCTTGTCTACCTCATTTAACATATCCAACGGGCAACAACAGTAATGTAATACACCTAATGAAAAACACCAGTGCACACACCGGTGGGGACAGGAAATCCTTTTAAATAAGCGGAAATAATGTCATAATAATAAGGCTTTCTTGTAGAGCGTTTATGATTTGCTTACAATCTATATCTGAATAGTAATCATTAGTTGTTGAACAGCACACGTCAAACACTGTCCTTCTCTCACAGTGCCTTGTTGTGTATCCGGCTGTGAAAGAGTCCGCCTCTCGGTTCAGTGGTTGACCCAGTAATGAAATGTGATTCAGGTGGTAGATGGATATCTGCAGTGAAATATCTCTCCCCGCTCGCTGGCTGCAGCCCAGACGTCGCCTTCTGCTCGCTCCTGCTGGAAAGTGTGATTCGCTATGTTTGGCCTTTTGTCTGTGCCAATTATGTTCACCATTAACTAGCTTTCTTCTGTTATTGTTCACGGTAATTTGAGCTGATGGTGGAGATGGTGCTTAGAGATTTAGTGGTTGTACTGTCGGGTGTTTGGAGGGTGTTTAATGCCACAAAGAAAGAGAAGTTGGATAGTGTTTTACTATTGTCTCTATATTCTTAATTTAAAGCTTTGAAACAGCTTGTGGAGTAAAGAAACATTCATGTGTATGGTATTTCTCGATTAAGCATGCCAGACACTAAGTCAGTCAGTCTAAGAGTTCCATATTTATTTTGATGACTCTAACGCATAAGTAGGCCTACAGCAAAGCAGAGGACACAGTCAACAATACCTGTTCTCATGAACTTTTGGTAATTATGGCTATGAAAATAATTGCAATCTACATGATTAATTTAACGGGAAACTGTGAAATCAAACTCATGTGATTCTGAACAATGACTGGTGACCGGTATAAAGGGCGAAGAAGTCTGTGGGAAGGAGGTTGGGGTGAATGAGATAGTTCCAAATAATGCGGGACTCAGGACACGGTAGATAATTTCTCACGTGAAACCAGAAGTCAATCTGACTCAATCTTGGATAAATTCCGTACTTAAGTAACAACACTTATTTCAACCCAAACCACAATCTTTACCTAAACCTAACCAAGTAGTTTTGTTTCCCTAAGAACAACTGACTTGTTTGTAAAGTAACCTCCGTACTAAAGTAACACCACTTCCGTAGTTATTTAAATCTAAACCACAATCTTTTCCTGAATTCTACAAGTAATATGTTTCAGTTAACCCTTACCTTAAACCAAACCCCTACCCTACCTAACTGATTTTGTTCCTACAGGGAAATGTTGGACTTTCTCAGATTTTTTTGTTGATAAAATAATAAACAAAATTGTCTCTTTTCGTATGATATTGTAAGATGGTACGTTGACAAAACAGGTTTCCTGCACAGAAGTTAACCTTGTCTTAGATTGGCCAAAAAGCTGCATCGGCCAATTTAAGACATGCAGATCCTTTTCCTGCTTGATAACTCTGTAACTCGATCAAGGTGATTAACCAGTTTATTTCCTGGTCGTAGAGATGGAAGATAAAACAATTGCAGCTTTCACAAGAGTTGTAAAATCTTGTCTCATATTATTATTAACTACTCAGAAGGGTTTTGGTGTTGGATAACCCTTCAAAAGTCATGGGTGTATTACAAAAAAACGGGGCCCAGAGAACAATATAGGAACAAAGTCATATGATATATTCTGCTTCTATATACATTTATATAAATGTAATAAATAACAGATAGCATCAGTTAATGTGCATTCCATAAAATGGTAG
>NW_011347527.1:0-2210 GCF_000735185.1 Notothenia coriiceps
GTCATTCAAACTAGCTGCACCTTTACCAGCTTTGAGAACACTTTCATGATCAATCATTATAAAACATATCATAGATATTATTCTGAAATGGACCAATCTGCACAATGACTACTTTTACTGTCGCTACTTTCACTATATTTTGATGAGAATACTTTTACTTGAGGAACATTTTGAATGCAGGACTTTTACTGAAACAGAGTATTCCTACACTCTGGTTCTTCTACTTTTACTCAAGTACAAGATCTGAGTACTTCTACTTTTACTCAAGTACAAGATCTGAGTACTTCTACTTTTACTAAAGTACAAGACCTGAGTACTTCTACTTTTACTCAAGTACAAGATCTGAGTACTTCTACTTTTACTCAAGAACAAGATCTGAGTACTTCTACTTTTACTCAAGTACAAGATCTGAGTACTTCTACTTTTACTCAAGTACAAGATCTGAGTACTTCTACTTTTACTCAAGTACAAGATCTGAGTACTTCTACTTTTACTCAAGTACAACATCTGAGTACTTCTACCTTTACTCAAGTACAACATCTGAGTACTTCTACTTTTACTCAAGTACAAGATCTGAGTACTTCTACTTTTACTCAAGTACAAGATCTGAGTACTTCTACTTTTACTCAAGTACAAGATCTGAGTACTTCTACTTTTACTCAAATACAAAGTCTGAGTACTTCTACTTTTACTCAAGTACAAGATACTTCTCCAACCTCTGAAAAAAAGTAAAAAAACACAAAACCAATATTTTTGAGAGGACAGAAGCAAAGTAGACGATGAAAACTGTGGTTTAACATTCAGACTAATACTAATACATACAAATATATAACCTGACAATAATGTATTTTCTTTTTTATTGGCAGTCTTGGCTGTTGTGGGGCTTCTTGATGGATCAGCGGTGAATACGCTCCCATCTCCTTTCCCCTGCTGTCCAGACGCCACACTTCCATATGAACCACACTGTGAAACCACATTCATCCTCAATGACCAGGTGAAAATAATATTTAATCTGAATGTAAACTCCCACCAGAGAACTGCCCTGTTTTCAGTCTTTTTTTCTTCATATGAGCTGTAAGTATATATATATATATATATATTACAAAAAGTCAATCAGAACTGTTTGTCTGCAACAGTAAAATGCTACTTGTTACTTATACCTGTTTCTACAAAAAATGTCACGTATATATAAATATAATCGTTTACACCTAACGGCAATTTTTGATAATACCTTTGTGCTTTTACTCAAGTAAGATTTTGAATAGAGGATTTTTATTTAGACAATTGTGTATTGGTACTTTTACTCAAGTAAAGCCTCTGAACACTTCTCCCACCTCCTGGTTCCTTCATGCAGAACTTTGCCTGGTGCTTTGACGGGGAGAGCAAGTTCATCGCTCCGTGCACAGAGATGAAAGATGGACGGATGGAGATGAGAGGATGTCACAATGTGACCGCTCAGATCGTGTGTAAAGACGTAGGTCAACACTTTCTGATATTTTGTATTAGTATCTGTATCGAGCGACTCCTGAGGCACGTGGGAACCTTCATTTTCACTCTTGTATTGACAGGAGAACAACAGGCTTGAGGAGAAAGAGATCCAGTACATCGGAGACCTCTGCGCGGCTGTAAGATCCAACAGCGTGGAGCGTGGGCATCATTGTGAGTCTCCTTTTATTTACCTTCAGGCTAATTATTTAAAACTCTCAGAAAGGGACTCAAACCAAAAACAAATAAATAAGTAAACTTAGTCATAATATGCTACAGTTACACGGCTAAGCTAAAGGAAGCTATTGTTGGTCTATAGAGAGGCGAAGTCCCTCCCCTTCCGGTGGGACTCATGGGACCTTATTTCGGAAAAAGTTTGCATTGAAGTCAATGGAGAGAGAAAGATTATCTTTCGATCCCGTTTGAATTGTGCCATGAATTACACATATGATTTTTGTCAATCTTAAATAATAGATTCCATGTCAAAAAAGTCACAGTTTGTCGTAAAACTGTTGAAATATAAGACTATGAAAAATACGCGACTAGAAAGACTAAAAATCCCAGAGTCGCGTAAGTGATGTCATAACTGATGTCACAATTGTTTTCCTCCACAAAGAGATAGCTAAGATCAGCGCCATATAGATAGAATCTATCTATATGGTGCTGGCTAAGATAAGATAATTTTAACAATATGTCTGTGTGCTTTGTACATTCTTTTTTTTTGA
>NW_011347528.1:0-2901 GCF_000735185.1 Notothenia coriiceps
ACCGGGGCTCGGTACCCATCCCTACTGATCATTGATGTGGGCTCTAATCTGAGGTGCTTTAATTTGTGGTTTCTGAGGCTGGTAGCTCTGATGTATTGATCCTCTGAGAGGTAGCTCTGATGTATTGATCCTCTGAGAGGTAACTCTGATGTATTGATCCTCTGATCAGAGGTAACTCTGATGTATTGATCCTCTCAGAGGTAACTCTGATGTATTGATCCTCTGATCAGAGGTAACTCTGATGTATTGATCCTCTGAGCAGAGGTAACTCTGACGTATTATTCAAGTTGAGTGGTTCTTGCTATAATATGGATTACAGCAGCAGTCAAATAGGGCTTTCCACTGTGCACTAACCCTACCTCTGCACAACACAACTGATGCTCTCAAACACATTCAGAGGGCACATTGACTCTTGACGAGGCCCACGTGTTAATAGAAAACCACTCCAGGTGACGTCCTCATGAAGCGGACTGAGAGAAGCCCAGAGTGAGCAAACTGTCATCAAGGCAACATGGGCTGCTTTGAAGAATCTAAAATAAAAATCATATTCCGGATTTTTTTAACACTTTTTTGTTAACTAGATAATTCCATATGTGTTCTTTCATAGTTTTGGTGTCTTCGGTATTAATCTACAAAGTAGAAAACATTTAAATAAATAACAAACTTAAAATGAGAAGGTGTGTCCAAACGTTTGACTGGTAGTGTATGTATACACTACATATATATACATATATGTATAGTCCATATATGTATATATATATATATATATACATGCAGATGAAGACCTGAAACCGTACCGGTGAGTAACAATTACCTGGGAGCCCTCTTCGCCGTCCTCTTTGTCGTCCTCTTCGTCGTCCTCTTCGTCTTCCTCTTCGTCCTCCTCTTCGTCGTCGTTGTCCCGCGACTCCAGGTCTGACTCGGCCTCAGCGATGGGGACCCTTAGCAACGGGAGGCTGTGGTAGTTGCTGGTCAGGTTGCCACGGTTACAGCCGAGGGGTTCAGAGATGATGAAGGTCAGATCCAAGGAGTCCTTGGTCTGCTGGTCCTCCTCTTCATCCCTCACTAACAGAGAGATCACAATACCACAGTATCAGGACCTCATCTGGGATCCAGACTCATGACACACATTTAAACAAAGAGAAACCCTCACCACTGAGGTCTGGGCTCACGTGGTTCTTCTTTCCCATTAAAGTCCAGATCTGTTCCAAGACCCACGTCTTCAGCCAGGACATAGCCCTGTTTATCCGGTTTATGGAGATCTGCAAGTTGTTTTCTCCTTCCTCCTCTGGGGCCGCCAGATTATCCCCGCTGAAAGAGCTCAGCAACAAGGCCAGGAACAGATTCAGGACCTGAAGCAAGAACAGGCACACATTTGTAACGTCCCAACTAGGGGAAGAGGAAAGCAACATACACCAGTATGGAAATGGTAATAATTATAATAAGTTGTATTATATAGCAGGTCAAACAAAACGGTAGGCAAACAGCCGGGAACAAACAAAGGGGCCAAAAGGGCGTTGGTTTAACTGAGGATCAAACAAAAGGAGGACTCTAAACAAGGGAGCCTAATCAACTACAAAGGAATATACACAATAAACAAAATAACCCTCACTATCACAGTGGTACAACTAACAAAGGAGCTGTAAGCAAACACAGCAACACTACAGAACAACAGTCCAAGTGATGCTAAGACAAATCTAATACCACACGAGTTAACAGATTTAGCACACAAACGAAGAGCACGTAGCGAGAGGCGTCTGTTCCCATAACAGAGCCCGCAGAGTGATCGTCGGTCACAGGCTTTAAAGTCATCTCCAGCAGGTGTGCGCCGGCTGTGCGCTGCGATTGGAGTGCGTCGGGCCCGGCGTGCTCCAATCACAATCTTCGGGGGGGCGGACCAGGAGATGGCAGCCAATGACGTCAGGGCAACCGCACAGCTCATTTACATAGACACAGAACAGAGTTAATACAGTTAAGATGACCAGGAAGGCGGCAGCCGTAACACCCCCCCCCCTTAAGACACAAACCAATAGGTTTTGGGAAACCAAACACACCATCAACCAGAGGTGGGAACAAGTCATTGTTTTCCAAGTCCGAGTCAAGTCTCAAGTCTTTGCGCTCAAGTCCAAGTCAAGTCTCAAGTCTTTGCGCTCAAGTCCAAGTCAAGTCTCAAGTCAGGATGGGCAAGTTCAAGTCAAGTCCAAGTCCTAAACTTTGACAAAACGAGTCTTAAACAAGTCATTATAGGAGTTTAATGTATAAGAACCCTGACGTTGAGGTGACCAGAATGTTTATTTCTACCGTGTACAACATGTTATAAGGGACCCACGATCTATCTTTATGCAAGGGATAATGTGCAGTGAGGCGGTCTCTATGGGGAAAAGAACACCTGCATCTAGATCCCTCTGCAGGTAGTTCTTTGAGTTGATGCTAATACTTTTGTATTTTACTTGTAACATTTTGAATTCAGGACTTTTTATTGTAACCGAGTATTACACTCTGGAACTTTTACTAAAGTACAAGATCTGAACTTCTCCCACCTCTGACAATAAATCCTGAGTGGTTACCAAAACAAAACCCTGCTCTGAAGGTTATTTTCATTTTACAAATCCTGCACTCAGCTTTGCTTTCTCCAATATCATTGAAATGCAGCCAGATGCTGCTTCTCTCTGCACAGAGGGTTTTCTGTGCAGCTGGCCTGTCCCACTACACCTGCTGTCGCCCCCCCACCCTTCTTTCACATAATGGTATGATCCTAGTGTGTCCTCGCATATGATTGGCCGCATGGTGGCCCAGCTAAATAAAGCCCCGCCCCTGCCTGCATGGATTCTCGGCAATAGTAGGAGTGGCTGAAGATTCTGCTCTCCCCGACGGGAGTCTGCTCTTCTTGCGGTATCTCGC
>NW_011347529.1:0-3705 GCF_000735185.1 Notothenia coriiceps
TACACACAGTACACACAGTACACACAGTACACACATACACACAGTACACACAGTACACACAGTACACCCAGTACACACACACACACACACACACACACACACACACACACACACACACACACACACACACACACACACACACACACACACACACACACACACACAACCTTACAGTACATGAAACACTGACATTGTGGTTCCTCACATGTGTTTTGATCACACCTTCCCTTCCTCCTCAGACAGACACTGCCTCGGGCGTGGAGAAAGCAGACGTTTCTCTGCGAGACTGAAAATGTAATCTAAGGTTCAGGAATGACTTTATTTGCCAGAAATATATAATTGTTCACTCGCTGAGGAGGAGGAGGAGGAGGAGGTTGTGCATCTTTTAAAACAGGTGATAATTGTGTATTTTCAATCAAGCCCACTCGCTCCTACTGAAGGTGTAAATCTATGATTAAGACCAAATTGATGATAAGATTGTTAAAAATGAGTTTTATAAATCATGTTGTTTAACTAACTCACCAGGGACGTGTATTTTGTTTTTATTTATTTTAAAGGTGTCATCGCTATAAAGAGAGATCTGTTACAACGGGACAAGATGTTAGGGTTAGGGTAGTCTTGTAGTATTGACCAATCACGTTTGAGCATGGTTCGGTCACATACAGTACGTAGAGAAAAAGCGGGGAAACGCATGATATATAATCCCGGAAAGCATCAGCTATCATGTGACATTGGCAAAGATTGTTATTACCTCTGTGAAGACATGCGTGCATCTTGCAAGACTTAGTGTCAATTCTGCAAAAACCATGAATATGTTGAACGTTTAAAATACGTTTCGGATCTGTCTCTGAGTACACTTGCAGAAATGCACAATGCTACGTTGGTAAGGTTTGTTTGACTGAGATACTACTTGGTTCGGGTTATTTTGAAGATACAGTACTGATACCCAGTTCCACTAATGGCGAAGCATGTTATAAGTGTTTCTTATAGTGTAGTTGAAACAGTCTTATTGTTATAATTAAGTTTTCTCCTGCAATGAGGCGTCGCAGTGATTAATGTTTGTTCTTCTTCAGTTTGATTATTTAATAACCGCTTCGTAATCTCTTGTTAGGCTCGCTTTGTGTTCCTTGGCGAAGTCGAGCCGACAGACTTTTAGTTTACATTTTCTGCTCATCGTTAAAACACATTTCTTAAGAAGCTCCATTGGATTGTTTCATCTGGCTGGAGGTTAATCTCCTAAAAGCCCACGCCTGGAAAGGTGTGCTCGGGATGATAGGGCTTGCATATTTTGATGTGATCCGATTTCTTCATTTCCTGCGTTGGCTGGGAACAGAGCAGCAGATCTCCTGTTCTCCATCTCTTCCTCTTCCTCCGTCGCTCCGTCTGTCAGGTGGAGCATGACAGCCTCGTTTCTTTTTGGAAATGAGATTAATGGAGGTGTTTGGCATCCGCTCTGAAGCCCCGTCCAGCTTCTAACGCTGCTTCACATTCCTCACTGTGTCTACATTGCATGTCTTCCTGTAGAAGTTCACTCTGTGCCAGGGCTTGATGCTTCAAATGTCAAGCTGTCATGCTTCAGGACAGTAATATCAGAGACATCTGTCTCTCCTGTTGTCTGAGGTTCTCCTGTCAGCGAGCCAACCTCTAATTGTTCGGAGCTCTGTCAGCCTCCAACACTTTGATATTTTTCCCAGGCTTCAAAAGAGCACGACAACAAAAGGCTTGTGACTGCAGGGCCGAGGCCATATGAGCTATCACGTCTTTATGTTCGCTGGCACGCCTCGCAGACTTTCACTCGGGGAAGGAAGCAGACTTGTTGGTGGTTTCTCAGGCGGTTTGTTCGATGCCCCGGGATATGATTTTTAAAGTTATCTCAGGTAAATATCAGGGCGTGAACGGTGTCAGGGTGTCTGATCCGTGATAGCTACGTTGAGGTTTGTGTAATTGACACTCTCTTAATGCGTGTCACTTTTACACTTTGTTACTCAGCTAACCACAAGGCCCTGCTCTGTGTTTAAGGGTTAGGGATGATTAAACCTGCAAAAACAGACATGATCAGATAATTTGTTACAGATTGAATGTTGGCAACACTTAAATAAAACTCTGAGATAGAATCAGGGAGACATTTACCCCGTAATTTCTTAAAACAAACCTCCAGCTTTAAAGTTAGACTGCGTTACATGTGGCAGAACAAATGACACGTTCTTTCTCTTCAAATTAAAAGTTGAAATCTAAGTAAAACAAACTCTTACTTGAGTCAATAAACGGAGAGGTTTTGCTGCTACGCTGCCTCGTACGACCACTGGTTAGCTTGTTGAATTCCCAAATATAATGTACATGTATCTGTACAAGAACTGGTTCAGTTTGCTGATTGCAAATCGTACGGTTAGCCAAATGCTTCCGCAGCATTTCCGCTATTTACCTTTACCTACTGCGTGCTGTAAATCGTTTTGTGGACTCGTTGCTTATTTATAGGCATCATTATAACATTTTAACAACCAGTTAAAGCCTCCATTAGTAACTTTAAGGTAGACTGCCACTAAGGAGTAAAATGGTGGCCAATACCAACATCTGTGACTACGACAGCATCTCAAATGGGGCCAGATTTACAGGTCTGTTGTATTTTTATGTTTTCACACTTCACAGAAATTGAGCTTCACTGTGCGTCTTGGTTACTCTCCAATGGAGATGAAAATGAAAACAGGAAACATGAAAAATATTCTGTGAGCTTTGGAGAGACATTTAAACATTTGATAAAACACATCCTGTTGTTACTCTTTCCCTCGTCATGTGACTCCCTCAGGGGAACGAGCACTCGACAACAACAAGCGTTAGATTGCGTTACACTTTCTTGTGTTTTCCTCCACGTAACATTAGTTCACTTTTCACACAACAGTGATCCAGTTTCTGTGTTTCTGTGTAAGAAGTATTGTTTGGTGTGCAGGTTGCCAGCAGCAGGTTAGCACCTCCTCAGCTCCGCTAACATGATATGACTTCACCTCCACGGGGGATACGCATACGTCTATTTCTGGACGCTGAGTAAAAGGACACTTCTCCCTCAGAGCCCTGCGTCTGAGAGACAAATACTGAGACTATTGTCATGTGTTACAATTAGGACAGATTAGGCAAGGGTTGGACAAACATTGGACATCTTCTGATTCAGATTTAATTCAGGGAGGGATGGTAGAAGTACACACATCCTTTACTCAAGTAGAAGTACTCGTGTTTAAAAATACTGAAGTAGAAGTACTGACTAAACTTCTTTACTCAAGTAAAAGTAAAAAACTTTGAAATGTACTTCAGTAAAAAGTACCCATAACTAGCAGCTGTTTTAAAGAGTACCTGACCTCCCTTTATATTAATAGAACAATAATGTCATTGTTAGCTAATGAATGTTTCCATGCTGAACAACGGCAACATGACAACGTTTTCATTGGTCCCTCTTCTTTAGAGAAGACCAGGAAATGATGGATACACGGATCGTGTTCAAATCAATAGGCACGCAATGACTCTAAATAATAATGATCACGCCACCAAACACACATTCAGACTAAAGGAACCAGCCTGTTTGGAAAATGTAAGAAGTAGAAAGTACAGGTATTTGTGTTCAACATGTAAGAAGTAGAAAGTACAGGTATTGGGTTCAACATGTAAGACGTAGAAAGTACAGGTATTTGTGTTCAGGAGTAAAGTACTGACACCAGA
>NW_011347530.1:0-2620 GCF_000735185.1 Notothenia coriiceps
CTCCTACCTCGTCGTCGTCGTCGGTGTCAGTGTGTGTGTGTGTGTGTGTGTGTGTGTGTGTGTGTGTGTGTGTGTGTGTGTGTGTCTGGACACGGGGAAATTATGTTTCCACCGCTGGTCTTTTAGGGGACGCACAGAGCAGGATTTGGGTTGGGTTGAGTCAATCTTCCAGTTTCAGGTTTATATTTGGAAACTAAAATGTGTCATCTCTCATCTGTTAGTCCTCTTCTCTTTTAATTGATTCAATCACTAGAACCTAGTATGCTTGGAAGAAGTGGCCTCCACCCTGTCATATCTAGATAGGGGAGATCATTGGTGTTTGGTTACAATACAGTAAATGATTTCCTGCAATCAAATCATTTATTTAGCAGGGACTATCTTTCATCCGTAGTCCCTGGACACGTGTATAGGAAATAACATGTCAATAAAAGAGGTTTGGGAGAGAAACACAGGGACTTTTGCCTTTGCAGACCATTTACATGCACTAAAACCTATAGAGCACACTACATGGAAGGGAAGACCCCAAAAAGCAGAAGAGGTCCCTTTTAATATGTAATTAAGTAATATAATAAGTACTAAATCAGACACTATGGGTCCATCATTTTCACTCTAACGCAAGTCTAATATAGATAATCTATCAGGAGTAAAGGGAAAACTATACAATAAGTAATAATGGGAATGGGAACGCTGTATTCCCTCCCCCACCCTTACTTTGCTTTTTTTTGTTTTTGCTTGTCCTTGATGTGTTTTTGTTATGTCTGTCTTGGAAAATATATAATGAAATCTAAATGTAAAAAAAACCGGATTAAATCATCGACACTAGATGTAGTTCTTTATTTTTAATTTTGTACACGCCAGGGAAAGAACAATCCACTCATTGCTTTTATTAATTGTGTTATGCAGTCACTTGTTCACTTTTAGACTTTAAGATGTGTATTGTTTGAAATGTATGTTCAAGGTGTATGTGATGTTGTTCTGCGTATGGTGAGTGAGGTTTTATTTGCCGGTGCCAAAGACAAACTGTCACTGTTGTAAATCTAATGGACTATAAAGTCTGAATCTAAATTGACAAACTGACACTTGGCTCTCATTATTACAAGTAGAACCGCAGAGCTGGGTGGTAAATCTCTGTGGATTCATCACATATTAATAAGCGTAGCTTTGTTAAGTTTTGTCTGTAAGTAGCATACATTTGGGTTCACGGGTTGCACTGAAAAGCCCTAACAAAGCAGCCTATCCTGACAGCCGGTGGCCCAGCGGCACCACGAACTGTCTCCTCTCCTTCCTCTGGATCCACAGAAGCTGTGCCTCCCCCTAATCAATGCTGCCAGCTGCGCACGTATGCATCCACAACTCTGCCTTTTGAATCCTCTCAGACCCAGAAACGCTTTGAATTCACCACACGGGAGGCTGAGACTAAAAGAGAATAAGGAGGAAGTAAAACATCAGGTTAACATACAGAGAAAGAGCCGCAGCCCACCCTGCCTCAGTGCCATCTTTAACCTCAGTCATTACTGTACCCTCACACACTCATTGAGGTCAGAAGCCGGCCTATAGTCTCTGCAGGTAATGAGAGAGTGTGTAGCTCCAGATGGATACTGTGTGGTCGTCACATGTACTCGTTTGTTTGACTTTCCTCCCACTGTTATCAGTGTGTGGCCGATTCTCCAGGGATTTCTAAAGCTGAATACTGTAACTCAACCACATCTGACACACACACGCAACTCCACCCAAGGCACCTCCGACCTCAGACGAGGAGTAGATTAGGGCCTTTGGGGGAAGAGCAGGAGGGCACCTCTCAGGCAGACACAAGCACAGCTGCAGCCAACAGGAGCACCATGGAAACAGATGGTTTTAGTTGCAGACAAATAATGAGAGCCAAGTGTCAGTTAGTCAATTTAGATTCAGATGACTTTATAGTCCATTAGATTTACAACAGTGAACGTTTGTCTTTGGCACCGGCAAATAAAACCTCACTCACCATACGCAGAACAACATCACATACACCTTCCTTGTACTTCGTACAGTTATTTCTCCAAACCCTCTCTTTTGTGTCCCTGAAAACCGGGTAAACGTGTGGTAAATGTACGTGATTGTTCGGATATCTCGTGTCGATGTACCTTCCCCTTTTGGGGTTTTTCGTCCTTTCTCCAGCCGCGAAAATTATTACATTAATTTCATTCATATCTACCTTCATGATTTCAGTCTCGTGATACCCAGCCGTAGTAAAAGTTGAGATTGCTCGTTCAGATTATATCTATTAGATCAGTCGCTTCGCATTTTCCCTCTTTGATATGGTTACTATTATTACCTTACCCTTCGCTGACATAAGCGGACGGCGGGGGGGTCGGGAACTGAAACGGAAAAAAACAAAAACGAACAGGAACTACACAAAAACAATACAGACAGTAACCTTTTATATATTACTTTAGATTCTACACGTTTTTTTTTGCGGGCCTTAATTTAGTAGCTCGTGATCTACACCAAGAAATAAAAATTAAACATGTCGCGGGTCCGTCTTTCTTTGTGTAGTCGCAGTACACCGAAAAATAATTAACACAATACGTCACGTGAAACAACGTGGAAAATCTGGACAATTTCTACACATAACAAAAACGTT
>NW_011347530.1:3093-9613 GCF_000735185.1 Notothenia coriiceps
CATGCCGGGAGAGGGTCCTCTATCTTGCCTTGCTTCTGGTTAGTATGAGCGAGGTGTGGAAGCGGGTCGACCGTCTTTCCAGTATTGAGTCATGCAGACGCCATCATGTTGGTGTGGCGCAGTAGTGGCGGAGGCTGTCGCAAGATGCCCAGTGTGTCTTTGTGTGGTATACTTCTTTTGTGTTGTTTCCATGGTTTCACAGCTAACTCATCGTTGGTGACGTGATCATGCTATTATGGCTTCAGATCATTGGTCTGCCTGCTTGTAACTCATCTGTACTGGATGTTAGTCCTCTCGGGGAGGTCGGGTGGATATAGAATGTTAAACAGCAGTGGTGAGAGGACAGACCCCTGTGCACCCGTTCTCAATCCTTCTCAGCCGGCGCGCTCGCTGAAGACAGGCTGCCTTAATAGTCCGTTAGCGCAGCTACTAGCACCAGATCTAAGAAAAAAACAACAATACACTAAGGTGACCAGATTTTCAAAATTAAAACCGGGGGACATTTTGAGTTTTTGCGGTCATATATCTATTAACATATCTAATTTTCTTCACTGGTTTAAAGAAAAAGGGGGACAATTCTGGTTTTAAGTGTAATTCGAGATATTGGAAGCGTTTGGATACAAACGAAGGACGATAGCTCATATATGAGACTTCAGGGTCTTTTATTTCTGAAACTCCTAAATAGATTGTCCTGCTATCACCCTGGAAGTGAAAAGTCTTTGATAATTGAAGTTTTTTATTTATCTTGTATAAATAACAGAAGGAGATAGCCCATATAGGAGAATTTCAAAAGTATTTATTTTGAAATTCTTCATAGAATTGTCCTGATTTTCTCTGATTGACTAGATGGGTCCTCCTGCTATCACCCTGAAGTGAATAGTATTTGATTGAACTTCAAATGACTCTTTTATTAGTGGACGGTTTCCATTAAATAATAATCAACATATAGAGGGACAATAGATCTAATAAGAATTTTAAACAGCATCATATTTTAAATGTGCTTCAGAAAGTAATGTATTTGTTAGGAGTTGTTGGTGAGAATGGTGTCAACATCAATTGAATTAGTCACCCAGTGGACAATGCTCAGATATGTCCTTTCATAACTGTATACTTACATTTTCATTCTCAGTTTTATAATGGTAGTTAAATACGTAGTTTGTTTAACCATTATTATTGATCACATATAGACTATTCTTAATTTAAGCTCCAAGTATATATGAACCATGTTGTTGTGTTTTTAGGTATATTCTGTGGGTATGCTGACCGCATTTCAATGGGCAATGACATGCTCAAAAGCACGCTTTTATTTGAAGGCCAGTTTTTACAAGGCTCCGATCTATCTATAACGTGGCGGGCTGGCTTGAACTGTGATTTCCGAAATGCGGGCTGGCTTGACCACAGTCTGTTTCTCCAGCCCGTTTTTCCTGACATGACGTTTTATTTTCACCTCTCTCTCATGTGTTTTTTAACCATATTAAAAAAACGGGGGATATTTCGGGGACAGTTTCAACCGGCGGACAGGCCAATACAAACGGGGACTGTCCCCGGAAAACGGGGACAGTCTTGGTCACCCTACATACACGTAACCGGTGCGCGGCTTTCTCGCTGCTCCGCAGCCACACATCACACACACACCCTCTCCGAGCTTGAATGACACACAGAGACCAAATGGAGGCATTAGTATGACTGTAATGAAAGTGGCAATGTCGGCAGGACCACGTCATGTAGCACAGCCAGTTCCCCTCTGTGAGGCAGAGTCAACCCCACATTTGCGCCGCTGCATTGCGGTCTACAATATATACGTATTTGCCCGGCGGTTCTGAGTACCGGCATTTTACTGAGTACCTCGCACTGTGCCGGTACTCAGTAAGAAGTGCCGGTACCACATGGGCTAAAAATTAGAAGTGCGGTTCGCGTACCGGTGAGTACCGGCCAATTCAAGCACTGGTTCTAAATGGTACATTTAGCTAATTAGCTTTGCAGTTTTACTCTCTGTCAGCTTAAACTTGCACCTAATATCACACATTTGAGAGCATGAATTGAATAAGATACAAACAGGGCACCGAACGCAATGTATATCATACAGAGACTCTGACCGTCTTTTTATTATTGAAGTCAGCAAAAACCAAAACTAATGAGTCACTCAAAAGTCAATTATTTATTTATATTTCTCTGATTGAACCCATGCATTTCTTAATGTTTTGCAATTCATATTTGAAAGCCCACTTGCTTCTCCCCTGCTAGGGATCTCTCCATCTCTCAGGCAACATTGACACAAACCTTACCAGGGTCCCACAGTCAGGTCAGTGTCTCTACTCATCTCACACAACGGTGTTTCAGGGCCGGTTCGGAGCTGGAGCTTAAAAAGCACCGGGTTTTCCTCTTCATACCGTAGCGGAGCAGTCTCTTAGCTCCGGAATCCGGTTCGTTTCAAGCACCAAAAAATTGTCCGGCCAGAGCAAAAGCACTGCATACGTCACACTTACGTCGAGGCGGGGCAGGGGCAGGGGCGGGATCAACTCCTGAACAACAACAAAAAGCCGGCGTTTTATCCAGTTTGTACACAACGATGGAGAAACTTAACAAGCAGCAGTGGTCCACTGAAGAGACCAGCTACCTACCGGGAATCTGGTCTTCCGAAGAGGTACAGAGGAAGCTGGAGCACAATCGGCTATTGTTGTGGTCGGTGTCAGCTGTGAGGGGTTTCCGCGCAGTTTGGCTTTATGAAGCAGGCACGCAAACGGTTACGTCATGACGCAAACGATGACGCAATGACGCAGCACCAGTCGGACTCTGGGCAGTGTGAAAAGAGCCGGAGCTAAACCGAAGAACCGGTTCTGAACCTGAAAAGCTCTAGCACGGAGCTTGAACCGGAGTTGCGTTGGTGTGAATGAGGTATCTGTGGGAGGTCAGTTCAGGTCCCCTTCAAGCCACATCTCAACACACTGGCTCCTGGACTAAGTATACCAAGGGCAATGGTTGATAGCAAACACCTCAATCTCCCCAAGGACACGTTTTTCAGCTTCACACGGACACAGACAAAATAAACACACACACAGACACACAAACACACACACACACACACACACACACACACACACACACACACACACACACACACACACCAGCCAGTGAGATTAGGTATACACTCTGTCTCAAACACTCACAGACATATGGACTGTCTTCTCTTTTGCAGCGAGACTGTGATTGAGTAAGGCTGTTTTCTTGGATCCAATGGAATCTTCACAAATACATAAAGTGCTAGAGTATTCAAGATACTTTATGGGCCCCGCAGGAGAATTTGTTTGAGACTAGAAGATAAAAATAACACAGCTTTCAGTCTTTGCACAGTACAACGTGCAACAGAAAATACGGATACACTTTCATTCTAAAGTTCATGTCTATACTGTGAGTTTTATAGAGTTATTGCTTTGACAGTTCTAAAGGGTGCATGCCTTTCTTTAGATAGCGGCAGTCATAACATATTAAGATCATTTTAGTACCCTCTCTGTATTACAAGATTTATTTATTTTAAACTGCACACTGCTTACAAATCCTAGTTGTGGTCATTATCACACATAAAAATTCAAACTATTAATCTGCAAATTAGCTAACCACCAACCTGTTGTATGAAATAAAGGCTTTCCTGTCTGGCAATGGCATCAGTGTTCATTTTAGACATTATTATTATTATTATTATTAGGACTTTTAAAACGCCATATTTTCTGGTTCACTTTAATGAGACAGCTTAAGGGCTTACAATGTTTTAGTTAAACGTCCATAATGAAAAGAGAACACCAACAGGATCATAAAGACTGGGAGCAGGAGACACACACAGACTGGTTGTTTCTACAGAGCTTGTTGTGGTATGATAAATTAACGAGCAAATCTTATCGAACAATGTACGATACAGTATGTACCGGCTCAGCCTGTTGAACAACACTTTTCTCGGTGAACGGGCGCGATTTGCTACTTACTTATAAACATTTCAATTACATTTTGAAACAAGAAAAAGTACATTTCCATTTTCCCTTAATACAAAAAACAGCAAAAATAATCATTTCCAAATGTGAGCCACTGAATGTCTCTCTCTCTCTCTCTCTCTCACTCTAACACTTACCTGTGTTTGTAATGGTTGAACTTTGGACCGTTTCCATGGCAACATCTGACAAACTGATGACATTGTCAGCCAGCAGTCATTTGCTCCTGTCTTCTTTCCACATTTACCGATAACATCTTCCTCTCTGTCCGTCCTTTTCACTGTTCTTTACATCTATATAATTTGACCATCACATTTGTTAGAGCATGGATTTTTCATGATGATCAGGAGAAAAAAATCACTGTCACTGTTTTTTATTTATTGCTACACGCATCCAATTCCAAAAGGCATTGGACAGTATTCAGCAGCTAGATGTTTTAAGGGTGCTTTCCAGAAGGATCCATATACCTGTGTGGCTGAAGTATGGAACAACATGCATAATGAACGAGGCAGGAAGTGCTGTCACAAGTATGATAAATAATAATTAGATCAGGAAGAGGCTTTGGTTGTCAGGGGAAATATCAGCCGCCTGTAGGGAGGAGGAGGCAGCACTTCTGAGACCGGGGCCTCGCTCCATCCCTGAACATAACATGCATGAATCTTTAAGGATGGGGGAGGGGACCCATGGGAACAAACTCCATGAAGTCACACCACATACACCATGAGTGAGTTTAGACCCGATGCAATAAGACTTTTTCCGCGACTCAATGTGGTTACACAGTGTGGGCTCACAATCTGTCTTTCTAAAGTGCTTATTAAGTAAAAAATGAAACTTGTGTTTAAGTAAGTTTAAGCAAAATAAATGTATTTTTATACTGGCATTAAAGAGGCCATATTCTGCTTCTATGAGAGGAAGCATCTTAAAATGTTCTATGAACTTGAGGGGAAACTTAATATTGCCGTTGACATTTGTTAAACCCTAGAAGGAAAACTGGACCAGCTGTGTTATTTCTCTAGATTTTAAGGTTACGATGCTATATATTTTGCAATGCAGGTTAAGAAATGATCCTTCTGATATGCACCCCAAACACCTAAGTGAGGTTAGCCCAGGTTTCTGTTCTGCTTAAAATATAATTTCTCTATTTCTGTATGTATGTGCAATGCATGTGTTCCCATGTGTTTAAGGAAGTAATGAAGTGTAAGAAAAGGCAACACGCCCACTCAGAGACCTATATACTAGTTTAAGAAACGTAGGGAATAGAAATACTTCACCTTTGCTCAAGTTTCTCACTTTCACGTCATCAAAACGTTGTTTTAGATCTCTAATGTCAGAGGTACACTCCACCTTAATCACAGTTGAGTCAGAAGAAACGAGGGGTTACGTATGGTAACCCTTGTTATATAAGCACAGGCGGAGCCCTCTACTGGACTCTATGGGTACTACCCCTTGATCATATCGTGCAAGCATTCATCCACTGAGACTCCCAAATAACGTAGCCGGCCCAGGGGCGGGCCGAGCTGAATGCGCGTGCATCTCACCTTATAAAAGAAGGCCTCGCCTCCTGACTGTCATCCTACACTTCTCTTCAGCGAGCAGCATAGGACAGACAGGGCCCCGAGTAGAGGGCTCCGTCTGTTCTTATATAACAAGGGTTACCAGATACAACCCCTCGTTATATCTCTCACAGGCCCTCTTCTGGACTCTATGGGTACAGTACCAACAATACCGTTCCACCTCACTGTCCCTGACCGGCTTTCTGGTTAGCAGCACTGCGCCTCACTCATCTCTCCCTCGGTTGTATCCGTGGAGTCGGGGCTGCGGCTGACAGAGCACACTATGACGCGCTTACCTCGCGAAAAGTGTGCTCGGAAAACAGTGCTGAGGGCTCCCCCCCATCCGCCCATAGGTAGACGGGGAGAGTCCCCAGCCCTGTATGGGCTCACTATGCACCACCTCTCCCGAGTCCCTAAGGAGCACGGGGAGAGCGCAAGTGCCCCATGTCCCCCACACTCAGACACGCTTACCCCGTGAAGAATGTGTATGGACTATAATGTGGAGGGCTCTCCCCTCCTGCCCTGAAGAACGAGGAAAGAGTCCTCCAGCCCCTTACGGGCACAGTGCACGCCACGTCCCCCGGGACCGGGGCCCGGGAAAAAACGTAAGCGCATTGCGCCCGGGGAGGGGATCATCAGATGCCCACTGACCCACAGCCCCCCTCCCTCCTCACCAGTCCTGTGTTGCCCCAGCAAGCACAGACGATGAAAAGGAGCCAGACATGTCTAAGAGATAAGACGTTATGAAGGGGCCTGGCGTTGACCAAGACGCCACCGTGCATATGTCCTCCACACTCACGCCGTTATATAAGGCTGTTGACACAGCCACAGCCCGTGTAGAGTGCGGACGGAACCCCGTGGGGAAGGCTCTCCCCGCCTGTCCGTAGGCATGTGAGATGCACTCGTCAAACTATGTGCAATATGTGCTTTATGTGCAATATATACTTTATATACATATGCCATCTTTAATAACTGTAATATATACCG
>NW_011347531.1:0-5919 GCF_000735185.1 Notothenia coriiceps
CTCATTGATATGCATCTTGAGCCCTAGCTTTTCAGAACCGTTTAGCGCGGTCCGGCGGTGTGAAAGATTGATGCATCTTAAACTTAAACATTAATCTTTCACAGCAATATATCCCAACAGGAAGGGCCCCATGAAATAAAATCTTAATTTTCAATTCATAAATATCCTTAAGCAGTAATTTGCTGCCTTTGCAGAAGGATGCCAGCGCCAAGAAGCTCAGGATATTAAAAGCTGGATGACGTCAGACCGTGATTGGTGTGTTTTAAGATGTATAGACCATAAAACCACAGGGAACTTAATACTCAAGAACTTGCACGTTGTATCCAGCAGTAATCCATTAGTTTTGAAGTGGGAGGAGTGCATGTGGACCATCAATATGAGAAAGTCTGACAGAGAAAATTGGTCATAGTCTTCTAACCATGGAGAGCAAAGCCCAGCAAATCAAAGCCTGTTTACAGTCCTTAGTACTCTACTCAAGTTGACCCATGTAGCGACGGCTGCTGAAGTGCTGAAGTCAGTATCACACATCAATAATTTCTCAACGCTGTGTCATTTGTCATCTCTAGCCTCCAACACCACATGTGCCGCCCAGCAGTACCACTCTTTATATAAATGGCCCATTGCTATTATTCACCGCAGAGAAGCACAATTAGTTTAAGTACCGAGCGTGCGTCGAGACTCATGCCGAGGTTTGTTAAAGGAACGCTTTATGGTTTTTAATGGTGCATGAAAAGGATTTCCATCATGGCAGAACACTTATCAAATATGTACAGTCTTTATTTAGACCTGTGTGAAAGTTAATGGGACTCTTACATGATGTGTAAAGACAGCAGGATTACAAGCATGATTACAGTGTTAGTAAAAACCTAAAAAGAGCATCTAGTGTTTGTTGTAAAAGGATCAGATGTTATCTCTTCTCTGTGAGCTGTACTGTTCTGCAGGATAATACTTTAAAGGGGACCTATCATGCAAAATGCACCTTTTGATGTATTTTCTACCTAAATATGTCCCCGGTGTGTCAGTGTCAGAGAATAAAATCCTTTCTCTTTTCCTCCGTACCTAAATCTTTAAAAAAAACGGGGGTACAACGAGCGGATACAGATTTCCTGCCGATATGACGTCAATTCGGATGGTGGACCCACAGATAGTCGCTATCAGAAACAGTGCCTGACGTGTTCTGGACGTAATCTCATCTTTGTTTACATTAGCAAGCCTCGCTAACACTCAGAGCTAACCTGTACTGGAGAGCACATGTGTTTAAAAAGCAGGAAATACAAAAAAGAACTCAGCTTGTGATAAACCCGCAAGAGAAAAAGCATTTGAGCTCCATACTGTTTCAGAAATAATCCTTGATGTGGTTTAGAACAGGATGGCGTTTTATCACAGCAGAATTTAACTTTATCTCCGGTAGAATTCTGATCAGGCATTAGCTCCGCCTCCTTTTCTTTTTTTTTAAGCTAAGGACCCAAAATCCACGTTTCTCTATCAGGGCTTCAAAAGAGGGGTAAGAGGAGTATGAGGCATGGCTACAACGGGTGAACTGTTTGGTATTTGAAGCAAAAGACTTCACAGACAAGTTTTGTATACTGTAGGTATGGCCCTACAATATACAGTATGTTTCCAATATAGCATGATAGGTCCACTTTAAGTGTGAATCTATACTTCTGCTGCCCTGAATCTGCTTCATGGTTTTCACTTTCTTTGCTTCAATTGTTCTGTTTTTAATTCAGCAGGTGAACCTATATGTTCATACAATAGTGTGTGTGAGCTTAAATGTGTATTAAACTAAATACTGAGCATTTTCTGTCAGCTCAGATCCTATTCCTGCTTTTTTAAACAGTAGTATGTGCTCAAGTGTTTCATTGTTGGTGTATAGGCTGAATATCCTTAATGAAAGGCAGGTAACTAGTCATTGTAGAAAAAGTATTTAGCAGAGCCTCTCTCTGCTACTGTGATCAGCTTGCAAAGTGCTCTGAATATCAGTGAGTTCAGACACTAGAGTGACCTCCGTCGTGTCCACACAGGATGATAAGACTTTCCCCGTTAATCCCCACTGTCCAATAGTCTGCTCCCCTCGTCATCGTCACCGTGTCATTTCCTATGATCACAATGTCAATATCTGCACTGAGCCCATTTCCCTCGGCCGACTCGCTGACATTAATTCAGCAAGTTATTAACGCCTGATCATAAGGGACTCTTGCCTCTGAATTCGATGTACATTTACTGGATGTCCCTTCAACACTCTCCAAATTCTAATTTGATTGGCTTATTGTCAAGGAGTGCGAGTTCCCGGGCCAACGCAAATTACAATTCTCAGTCTGCGCTGGGGGTGAGAAATGAAACAGACACGAGGATATTCAACACTGTGATTGAAATGACAGATGCTGGGAGGGAGCCACCCACCATGTAATTACTTGCACATTGTTATTCCCCATTTATTCTCCTAAAATCTATGCTAAATGCATATTAAACACCGATACATTTGCAGTACAATTACATACTGTAGGAGCCGACTTAATGGCATTCAATATTTCCATTAAACATGCAAATTCATGCACAAGCAGCCCACAGTACACAGAGACACGTCAGGTGTGATGTCTCACTCCACCTAAACCTGTGAGTATTGTGGTTCCATTCTCTTTTTTAACACACAGTTAACGCTCTGCTTGTTTATATGTGATAATGTGCTGCCGACTTGCACACCATCAGCACACAGTGACAGTCTCTCGTGCACGCTAATTTATGCTACTTTATTCCATTAACTACACATTATTTTCCATAAACAAGGTTCTCACATTTAATTTATGTAGAAATAATTGAATATAAAAGGCTGTAACAGTTGCTTTTAACCAGGGGTGTTATTTGCTCGAAGGACCGAAATTACAAACAAATGTTTTTGTATTGTTAAGATGCAAAATGGTACTGGCATTAATAATTATTATTGCGTGCGTGCGTGCGTGTGTGTGTTTTATCTGATCCGGATGGTTACTAATTCCTTTTCTTTATGGGACCAGGACAAAGTTGACTAAATCATCCAAAATGCAATGAAAGTGGTGAAACTTTGTCCTGGTCCCATAAAGAAAAGGAATTAGTAACCATCCGGATCAGATAAAACACACACACACACACACACACACACACACACACACACACACACACACACACACACACATACACATACACACACACACAACCTCCATCACCATGTTCTGTCCCTTTCTGAGCTTTGTCTGAAGATGCAACAGTGCAAGGACACACTGTGATGTAGAATCTAGCTTCATGCTGCACAGCAAACTAACTCCAGTCTTTCTAACCCTTAAAGGGGCTTTTAGTATTCTGGGAAATTGTATTTATTGCTTTATTCTATACTACACTGTTACCACATCCCTATTACACATTAATACACCTAGATTAGATCCACGTTACTCAGTTATTACACCCATGTTATACTATACATTAAACTATGATTAGACTCATATTACACCAATGTCACACGCCATACTACACCCTAGTTACACAGTTAAAACGCCCATATTACGCTCATCAGTTATTACTCCTATCATTAAACACCATATTACATAAGGCGCGTTCACACCGCGGTACTTTTCCCACTTTAGTTCCGATATAGTTCCGAAATGTCGCGTTCACACCAAAAAGAGCCGGAACTAAAATGAGTTCATGAGAACCTTTTTACCCCCTTTTCCATCCCTGCTAGAGAGCAGGTACTTTCGTGGGAGAAAAAGGTTCCTATTTCTGATTGGCTGGGCGGATTGCAAACCACGCCCCGTAAAACTCCGTAAAAGTTTTCTGAAGCCGCCATTTTATTATCCTTGAATTAGCATTATTAGCATTAGCCCAGCGCAGAAACGCAGAGAGACTAACTTATGGCAACATAAAATAAAACATGGGAGCGGTGGAGATGAGGAGGTGTCCGCGTTCTTGCCGTTTACGCGGACCCAGCAGCTTCTACTGAAGCCAGTCACTAACTCCGGGGACTTCCGGCCGGGGACTTCGGGTGGCAGTATACGCCGTGAAGTGGTTTGCGGTCTGCCAGTAAACCCAAAGCAGAAGAAGAAGAAGTAACGTCAGCGGCTTCATTTGCCTAATCCTCCCTCAGGGACTTATTGCGGTGTGAATGCATGAGTTCTCATGAACTAAGTTCTGATGAACCTTTGTGGGAAAAGCACTGCGGTGTGAAAGCGCCTATTAGACCCTTTTTAACCTTTAAAGGGGCTTTCGGAATTCTGGAAAATCTATCTATTGTCATTTCTATATTACACTGTTATTATACCTTAATATACCCACATTACATACCCATGTTACACCCATATTATACCTATTTTACAGTGTTATTAGCCCCATAGTACACCCTTATTAACACCATATTAGACTTATCAGTTATTTAAACACATGTAACACCATTATTAGACCCATAAAACACCCAGGTAACACCAATATTACCCCATATTTCACCATAATTGCCTTTTATTATAACACCCATTTCACACATTGACACAGCCCGTCAAATAAATCTATCCCCCAGGAAACCATTTAAGGCTTAATCTCATTGCAAGGCGGCTGCTTTCTGCTGCTTCAAATCCCCATTGCCTTCCATTATGGTCTGTTTTTGTGACTCAATTTGTCAACGAAGCTCACAAGTAACTTTAAGAACAATATTTTGCCTGGCAGAAATTCATTAGCGATGCGTTTTCTGTTCCCCCTCAGATTGATTATTCTCTGACACTCTCCATTAAAGCCCCATTAGCCACCATTATGCCAGACTATTTTCATTGCCAACAATAACACAGAACGCAAAGGGAACCGAGCGCAGGATACAAGAGCAGCTTGACAGTTACAGGATTGTTCATCATTAGCTGACATTGTCTACGAGACACTGGAATATGTCATTCACTAAAGGGCCACGTTGCGTCCTTGCCACTCCAATGCCTTTACATGACAGGGGACATTTCTCTCGCGCTTCTACAGGGTTTTCTATCAACGCATGCCAATAGGGGGAGGGGAACAAAGGAGGGTCCGCTAATGACACAAGACGCGATTCATTTAGTTTAAGTGCAAAACATCCATCCTAAATATCCTCTCCCGCGACGACGGTTTGATTAAGAGATTCAGTAAAAATCCCTTTCGCAAGGAGAGTGTCAAGACGAGAAATATAGACCATTTCTGCGGAGACTGCAATTCCTCTCACTCCCATTTCCCCGCCGTATGATAGATTAGCAAAAGGTGGATGGATGGTCGTTACTTGAAGCAAAAAGCAAAGCTTGAAGATTGTTTTTCTTTCTGAAGTTGTTATGATTCGATACCTTTTAGTTGTGAAAAGGCCCCTAACTCACACATGAATAATTACCCTTTTAAAAACAGCCATCATGTCCAGGAGATTGGCCATTATTTTGATCAGTGTGAAAATAGTTGATGCTGTTGAGAGGTACTTGTTGTTTTTGTTTTTTCTCCCACTAGAAAGAGATGGATTTCTTCATCTCGCCTTTGTTCTACCTCCAGAAGGACTTTTGATTACACACGACAGACAAAATAATATCAATCACATTTCCATCTTGTAACCATGTCTGCAGCATCTGTAGCTTTGTTTCCACTGCATGTTAATTACTGCATTAAGCATCAGAAATGCAGCCATGACAACGTGACCGTTCATTACATACATACTGTGCATGTGTTGTTCAACCCTCCTGTTGTGTTCGGGTCAAATCTGACCGATTTTGGATGATTTAGTCAACTTTGTCCCGGTCCCATAAAGAAAAGGAATTAGTAACCATCCGGATCAGATAAAACACACGCACGCACGCACGCACGCACGCACGCACGCACGCACGCAATAATAATTATTAATGCCAGTACCATTTTGCATCTTAACAATACAAAAACATTTGTTTGTAATTTCGGTCC
>NW_011347532.1:0-3692 GCF_000735185.1 Notothenia coriiceps
TAGTCACCTGTCGGTCTCCTGTCCTTTCTGAAAGCCATAAAGATGACATTAGTCATTTAGATAACTTGTGTCCTCAATTACCATGGGATTACTGAAACTACCATGAATTTAAGAAAATGGTAGAAATTAATCTAATCTGAATTTTGAAGCATTCCTTTAGATCCCCTCCCTCTAAATATATCAATAAACATTAGAAAGTGATGCTCCTGACTACCATACAAGTTTAAGAAGATAATATTGGTTTTAAAGAATTCAAAGCTATAAATAAACAGCAACAGGCTCTTTAACCAAGGCACTGTTAGCCTAACATGTAAACTAGTTGTTCACACTAATCCTAATATTATCACTTAATATTAGCAAATTCTATTTTATTTTTTAAAACATATTGATCTAAATACATACACATATCGATTTGTTGTATAAATATTGCAAATCAAAACCTTTATTCACTAATAATTACCAAAAATCGTAGTTCTATCTCCTGTTATCAATGCATTCACATTGCCCGCCATGAACTTCCGGGGAACGATCCTCGTCTACATGAACCACGTGACGATAACCGTTTTTGGACTTATTTCAACCATAACAAAGCAGATTTTTTTATAGACAATGTTAACAGTTATGAGACAGGTAGAGACTTAAATCTATACATTATTATCTTGTACAATTCTGACCAAAACATTTAAAAATGGTAAATTAGAAAATAAAGGTTTTTGAGAATTTATATAATAATGTGTCATCTTTTTTTTCCCTCTGTGGGACGAAATAAAGGCATTCGGATCTGTTAACTTCAACCATAGACTGTATATATATTCAACCTATAAATGGATCATGTTGTTTTATATAAAATAGTTATAATGTTGTTGTGTATGTATCATGCTCTGTAACCATATAATTGATATAGCCTATATATTTAACGTTTTTATGGATTAAAAAAATGGTAAAACTGCATTTCAGATATACATATGTGGTTTCCTCTGTTTCGGGATCCCTCTGTTAACAGTTTTTGAATACTTTTCTCTATATATGTAAAGTTTATATTATAATAGAAGTAGTAGCAGCATTGTAGCCTATTAGTATATTAGTAGTGGAAGCAGCACTAAAGAAGCGGCAGTTGGTTGAATGTCACTTTCTCTATTGTCTTTCTCTATCTCTATTGACAAATGCTGCATTCCTCTTGGTCACGTGACCAGCCCGCTGTCTAATCACGTCGTTCAAATGGAGTGACGCAGGAAATTCAAAGTCGGCAGCAACGTCTCTGCCAAGAGGTTTAGCCTGCTGCATTTTCACCGACAGCTGAAGCTTTTCAAAAGCTTCTAAAAGTTATTTATCTCCATGTTTTCATACGAGGGAATCGGGATTTCACTATAAGAATGAATGGTAAAGTTATTGGAACGGGTCCATACCGGGCAACCAAGCTGGTGAGTCTGTTGTTAGCAGAGCAAAGACAAATGTTACGTGAATGTGAGACTGTACGCTAAGTTGTAACGTTAACATTAACTTGCTATGTGCATTTCATGTTGGAAGCGTTACATAACGTACTTTTCCAGCTTTCATTTAATTTAATTTCATTACGTTTTAAGCTAACAATTGTTTTACTTTTGCGCTCTGGTAACGTGACTGAGTTTACGCGTTTTAAATAGTAGGCACCAAATAATAGGACATTTACTAAAAGGGCTCGAAATGTATGTTCAACCAAAGCAACTTGTTATGAAAAAGTTCAGCTCTGCTTTTCTGTGTTTGACCTGACTTCATCAGAACTATGCAGTAAGTGTTGTTTGTCATTTATAATCACATAATTTACATAAGTATTCCCAAGTGTTTACGTAAAGGGAATTGCTGTATCTACCAGGTTAATGGAGTGCTAATGTGTTCTCTGTGCTAATCATAGGTGCTAATGCAACATGCATCCTTGGCAGTCACTATCAGCTATGTAATTACATGTTAAAGAAAATCACAACATGCATTATTGTTTCTGGCTTTTTGGAATATGTAACCCCTTTCAACACCATTCAGTTACTGCATGGCTACATTAATGCAACACCCACACACATAATTTGTATGTTGTTACATGCAATAGTGAACATACTACATTAACAACAGGCTGGCATTTTATTTTTTTAAAGGCACATTTGAATCCCAGTGAGTTATTTACAAACCACATGGTTCCCCATGAGCCTTTTTGATAGCACTCACTTAATTCTTAAATACTAAAAGCACAGGTGTTCCTGATATATTTAAGAAGCGCTGTGTTCCACTTAAGCCTCCAGCATGCACAATAGCATGGTCCTGAAACAAAAGCAGCTTAATGGAATTCAGCCATTGTCCATTTTATTATTTGAACCTCTGCCTTTCTTTCTGTGATAATGTCAACATGTCTTTGTTACCATGTCAGGACAATCTCTTTAGAAAAGCCCTCTGCTTGGTCAATAAAAATGACATGAAGTTTGACAGTGCACTTGAAAAAATACAAAAATGGTGTACCATACTATTTTTACATTTTCCTGATTGTTTTCTGCCTAGTTTATTCAGCTAGAGTTAGGTCTCATACAGCATGGAGTATGTTGAAATACAGTTTATTGAAGTGTTCTTAACAAACTAAAGTTAGTACGTTGTAAAAACATATTTATTTTCCCCCAATGCCCGTTTTTCTCAGGAGACACACATTCCACTTCAACAAAAAATACAGATGAGCTGGAGAGACATGCCAATAGATTTTCTTTCTTAATGAAAGAATACTTGTGCCTCTTCCCCCAATTGGCTCCAGACTTACTTATTGGCTTTTAAATGTCTCAAGTTTTTCAATTTTTCACATTTGACGTTTATTTATTTTCGAAAATTCGGACCAACAGAAGTGGGCAGTAATTTGCTTCAAACAACAGTGTGATAATCTCCTGGGTTGTAATGACCTTGTAAAACCAACATTTCCTGCTCCATCCCTCTACTTCCATCTTCTTCTTTTTTTCTTTTTTTATCTACTACTACTTCTGATGACTAGATGAGTGTAGTCTGGATACTGCGTGTGATTTTAATCACTATTCAGAGACCAGTTATGTGCACATATTTACTGCTGCAACATAATATTGTATGAATAAAATTAGTAACATGCACAGTTTTTTACTACAACAAGCTCTATATGCATGTCTGTTTTCCCAGTTACTAGAACAGTGTAACAAAGCCTCAATAATATTAAAAACAGGAACCCAGTGAATGCATCAAATGCTGCTATCTGGGCTCTATCAGCAGTGTTGCTATGTAGTTGGTTTCCTCCCAAATGGGCTTGTTTCATTAAGTTGGACGGGGAAAATTGCGTTGGGCTGGTAAATGACATTTTGAATGCTTTTTTCAACATTTTGCTGGTTTTTGAACATATTGTGGAAAAAATATTACCAAACAGTCCTGTCATTTTGGTGGAGGCGTGTGGCGCAGTGGAGTTGTGCGTTGCTGTTCGGATCAAGGGAGCACAGGTTCAAACCCCACTGCAGTCAGCATGTCGTTGTGTCCCTGGGCAAGACACTTCACCCCAAATTGCTCCTGTGGGGATTGTCCACAGTATTGAGTATGCAAGTCGCTTTGGATAAAAGTGCCTAACAAGTAACATGTAATGTAATGTAAATGTTATGGTCGATCCAATTAATGATTGTGTTCAACTCATTTATAAATAGTTGATTTTTACAGCTTGTACATTAATA
>NW_011347532.1:3772-11363 GCF_000735185.1 Notothenia coriiceps
TGAGCCACGCTCGAGTTTAGGGCGGACGCTTGGAGGTGATCATCAGCCCACCTCACTATCCATTGATTAGACTACCAACATTCTTTTTTTTCTTTTTTTTTATGAGATCCATTTGTAGCGGATGATATTTAATTGTGGCGGCCTGCCACAAATAAATCAATGTATGGGAAACACTGACCTATTATATGTAGTTATCGTTGACTGACTGCACCCTTATCTTTGGTTATTTGATTCAGACATTAAACTTTGTATGATTGTGATCTTTTTACCCTTCTATTGCATATGTAAAGGTTTAATGTAGTTTCTGGTGGGTTATGATTTAAGGTATTTTTTTACTGAGTGAGGCTTGCAACTATCCATCTGATCTGGCAACACTGTCTATCATAGAAGCAGCCTAAGTGACATATTTACATGTCATATCTTACAGTATTACACTAGATTGCAAACAAACACATCTGAATTCACTGTCTGTAGCAGAAGTTTTCTCAGCATTTGTCTCACCACATTGTCTCCCTCCCTCTGTCACATGTGTCTCCCTTCTCTGCAGTGGAATGAAACCATTAAACTGTTCCGTGGAGGCTTGCCGCTGAGAAGGCACTGGGCGAACTTCCGCTCCTATGATTGCAGTTTCACAGGAGCTGAGGCTGTCGATTATCTGCACGATCTGCTGAGGCGCAATTACAACTTTGGGCCCGAAGTGACTCGTTACCAGACTCTGCAGCTGCTCAGGAAGTTCCTCAAGGCTCATGTAATCGAAGACATCAAAGGACGCCACGGGACAGAGGACTTTGAAGACAATGGCCATCTGTACAGGTACTTAATTGTCGTCCTGTACTGTTGTTCATGGTATTTGACGCAACAAGTGTTGCACGAGTGGTGCATTAATGTCGTATTTTTTAAGGCTGACAGGGAAGCATCGCAAATGCTCCCTCGACATAAAGTAATGGGATTATTCCATTGGATTTCACAATATTGAAGGAAGATAAGATCTGTGGCGAACACGTTTATGATACATACATGTTTTATTCAGCAGAATAATCTAAACATTTGACCACAAATGTTGTTATAGTTGAAGAGTGAATGCAATCGGCAGAAGTAGAAAGCTAACGTTAGGCTATAAACCAATGACATCAATGTCGCATAGGTTCGTGTCACCACCGCTAAGCTAACAAACTTGTGATCAGCGAGATTACATTTAGTACTCTAATCTTAGTAACTTGTTAGCAAACATCATTTTTAAGACAAGGAAAAGCTTCAGACATTAATGGTTAAGTTTTTACTGACATATTCTAAGTTCAACAGACCTCACAACAGGCATCGAACAACAAACGAGTTCAATAAACCTTTGACTTCGAGTGAGGGAACCAGACATGGTGAAATGCTCACTCCTTTACGGGTTCTAGGACTCATTCCTGCACCACTCTATAGAGCGCTTTTGCTTTTGCTCTTGCTCTTACCTTAAGTCCCGCTTCCAATCCTACACCTCACAGCAGCATCACGTTCTTGGCTCAGTCAAATGGGGGAAAATAAGTCTGGGTTAGGCTTTTTGAGCATTTGACATGATCTTATGAAAGAATGATTCAAATAAGGGTTATCAGGTGTTTGTACTGGGTAGTCAATTTAAGTCGAAATAAATGTGTCCTTCCCAACACTATATTAGTGTTGTTGTTGCTTCTATAGAGTTGGCCCCTTCATCTGTTTCAGCTAAACCCAGTGCTGTTGTCTCTCTTCAGGTTCCCCCCACTGTCTCCCCTGAAATCCTTCCCAACAAAGCCTCTGTTTAGAGACTGCGGTGACCTTCCCAGACTCATTCGTTGGGATGACTACGAAGAATTACCTCAGCGGGAAAACATAGCACCACTGAAGTCTTCTGTCATGGTGAGAGGAAGACAAATATGTGTCAGCTGCTCCACTGCCTTGCCTAGACTCACGCAGGGCTTAATGTGCTTAAGCGTATTCATGGAGAGCAAATGGCAAGAGGAGATGATTTCAAGTCTCTACTCTGATGCAATTACAGCTGTAATCAGTCATTCTGCACTTTTAAAGCAAAGTGCATTGAGAGGTAAGGCAGTACAAGAGGCCTATATTTGTACTTACTGCAGCTGAAGTTTATTTGTTGAACTTCATTTTATGGTGCAGCTTATGGATATATTTAATAGCATTATATTGAAGGGCTTTTCTAATACTTTGTTCACTATATTTGCATTATGGAGAAAAAAACTGTGGTTTGAAAAAAAACCCGATTAATGTTAACATGTGATTCAAACATTGACAGAAATGAAATGTGTGTTATTTGTTAACATGAATGCTGTTTGTTTTTGTACTATTGTATTGTACTTTAGGCAGTTACACACTACCTACATTTTGTTCTGCCCTCATAATCTAAGTCAAAAGTAACCTTTTCTCATTCATGTATCCATTTTTTTTTAATCAGACCTCAGATCTGTGGAATAAGAGGCACAGTGTTGCTATTGGGGATGTGAATGAGTGCAAGCTCATACGAAGGAAGGAGATAACTACGAAGCAAGTGGACCACATCTGGAAATCAATGACAGCTGAGCAGTATGTAACCTATCCAGAACTTTTCGCAAACACTTCATCTGTTCATGTTGTTTTTAACATTTGCTCTAAATCAGTGGTTCCCTAACACATTTTCTACCATGACACTTACTTACTTTTTTCTTTTAAATTGGCTTATATTTCATATTAACATGTTAACTGTTTGCCTTTAGACCCAACTCCACAGGAGGTTTCTGGTGTTGTGTTAATGTGGAGATGAGAGCCAGATCACACATATATGCAATACCATGAAGATAGGGATGTTTACAATGTTCACCACTCTAGATAATTAATGGCAACTCTTTTGTTTCAGTTTACAGAGAGTGTTGGGCCTAAAGTCACTGGATGGCGTTTTAAACCCTACGCATGTGAACGGCAAGCACATCGTTCACAACGTGTTCAGCGTGAATAAGACGGGCATAGTCGTACTGGAGAACAAAGCAGGTATGATGCTTTGCTTCAAAATAAAAAAAGAAAATGTATTTTGTTGCAACATATATTACAACTCCCCTATCTTCTTTTGCATCTCCAGAGGACATGCCATATTGGGTGGTATCAGCAATGAAATGCCTCGCCAATTGTAAGTGTACATTTTATACTCACTTTTGAAAAAACTCACCATCTGCTTCAGGACTGCAGTGAGTCTTCCACCTCAAGGACATAAGTACAATGTTAAACCTGAGAGCTTATGCTACAGTTACTTCACTAATGATCATTTTGAAAAAGTAGGTTCCAGATGGTAGATATCTTACTTTGAGTTGAACTGTTTACATAATGTGAGTGATTCCGCACACATAAACCATAAAAACCTAAGTAGCTGGTTTGCATTTTGATCTGCACGATCACATTAACTGGGGTTTGTCGTAGACATTCAATGTGAATATCCTTAAAGTGAGAGACGAACAAATAATGTGTTAATAAGAGATGCCTGAAACTGATCCTGAACAATACAGAACACACCATTTCTAAACACACACACGGAGGCAGGTGCTGAAAAAGAAGCAGGGATTGTACGCACATTCTTCCCTGTGAATCTTCCCATGCCAACAGCACTTTCATAGGCATGGATCAAAGCTAGCAAAGAGGCCCCATAGTGAAAGTTCATTGCAGTCACATCATTACATTTCAAGGAATATATCACTTAAATGTAATGCAGTTGAGTTGAAATTACAATAAATCTGGATACATTGCTATAACAGGGATAACTGTATATTTGCTATTGTCTTGCATTCTGTGTGCTTTCTCAGGGCCTAATGGCAATGGAAGCAAACAGCCGGCGTATCCTGGTTTTGAGAGGGATGTTCTGAAAACAGTAGCAGATTACTTCCAGAGGCTCAAAGAACCACTGCTGACTTACCATCTCTACGAAGTCTTTGTCAACATTCTCAGTGAGTGCTTCACCACATGCATCTACTGATATGTGTGTGCACAGTGTGTGTTTGACTCTCCTCTTCCTCATGTCTCTGCAGGTCTGCAGCAGCAGCAGGAGGTGGCGACTGAAGCTCTGCAGCTCAGCACCCTCCTACTGCCCCCCCCCAACAGAAGACGCCTCCATCTTCTCCTGCGGCTCATGGCCCGGGTGTGCCAGAATCCCCACCTGCCCCCCCTCAATGACGCCATCGCCACCCGCACACTGGTACACGTATCCAAAGTTTTAACATTCTGTTTGTGTGACTTTTCAAGGACACAGTGTAACAAACACTTTAAGTCCCCATTACCTTTTATAACACTTTGCATAGAAGAGGTTTGGTTTGCTATAGTTGTTGTATATTTGTATTTAATAAAAAAATCACTATAGAGAACTCTAACACAGTATGGAAGGGGGGCAACGACACACACATTCTAGCCTCTGGGCACAGAGGAATATTGTTTGTTCAGAGTCATATCATGGTACCTGTGAAAATATAATGGAAAGTGGGCAATCTTTAAAAAAATGTGAATTGGAATACAAAGCAGTCGGGATCTGTAGACGATATAGAAAAAAATCCCTAGGGTTAGAGTGCAAAGATAATGTTTGTTGCAGCTCTATTGCATTCAAATTAAATTTGAAGCTTTATTCATAACATTTAAATGCCAAGCTGTTTTTTTTTTTTTTTGCATGTCTATTCATTCTGTTTAAAGTCGGCATTTCTGCACAGTGGCAGATAACAAAGAGCTACACTAATATCATTTGTGTGACTGGCGAAACCACACACAGTCTAGTATTCGACATACTTATCTAATCTTATTCTCCTTCTTCCTCAACAAATGTTGTTATGCTACTAGTCCGGCAGTGTTGACACGAAACACACAAAAAACACATCAAAAGGTGCGGAATGACTGGGATCGGGTTGCTTTTTCTGCAATCATTTGTCCCATAGGAATGAATGGGAAATCCATTTGAACAGAGCTAAAAAATTTCACCCCACTTCGACCCCATACAGATTCCGCATACTTAAACGTAGAACAGAAATTACAAGTTTAAACGGTTCTCGAGACTATTGACTTCATTCGACTAATTGGATATTTTTTGATAGCTAGTACAGTTCTAACGTAGTCGCAGCTTACGTTTTGTGAACATTTCACACTGTTTCCCATTTTATAATGGGTGTGTATGGGAGAGTTAAGAGTTAGAGTGGTTGAGGGGAGAGGAGCTGGAAAATCTGAAGAGTTGTTTCCCAATTATTGCTCGGCTGGCCACAATCTTCACTCTTCATATGTAATTTGGTGATCATAATGTAGGGACATTTGTCACGGCCGCAACAATATGCTGATTTAATCAAACGGACTTACATCTAGCAAACACAGAGTCATCGGTGTTCATCTGTTATCCTGAATACTCGGGTAGGATATTTAGCTGATTGGAGTTACAGTTTTTTACTTAGAAGCAATAGTGCAGCACAATATTGTCAATACATTCCCTGACAGGCTGTCTCTCATTCACTGGCAGGGCGTTGCCGTGGAAACGCTTTGAACACACCTGTCGGTCGTTAACTAAATCCAGTGGTAATCTAAAGATGTTCAGAAACGATGCAGGAATGTGGTACAAGAATCCAAAAATGTAATGGAAAAACAGTTAAAATAATAATACAAATAGTCAGCTAAAATGAATGGATATCCTTTGTTGTACCTCAATAATACAACTAATGCTATTAACAGGGGTGCACATAACTTTTTTTAGTGAGTTACTCAGATGAGTGCCAGGAGACAGCATTTGGTACTCACCCCACAAGAAGCGTGGTCCTCCTCATTGTCTCCTTCACTGTCCTCTATTCACACTTCTTGCATGCTAGATGATGAAGACGATGAAGATGCACCTCCCTGTCTCTTTTTAAGCCTCCGTTTTGCTTTCTCCAAAACTTGTTGCCAAAACTGTTAAGTCCTTGCATTTCATGAGGCCAAGTTGAAGGATCAAATACTAAGAAATGATCACATGACTTGAAGTCATATCTGATTTCAGATGTGGGAAGTTACTAAGTACACTTATTCAAGTACTGTACTTAAGTACAATTTAAGATACTTGTACTTTACTTGACTTTGATGCTACTGTGTACTTCTACTCCACTACAGTTCAGAGGTAAATGGTGTACTTTTACTCCATTACATGTATTTAATACCTTTTTAGTTATTTTACAGATCTGGATGAATGATGTGAAATATAATCAAGTGTTGAATCAGACTTTAGTTCCACCTGGAGTAAATTCACAAGCTACCCTGCAGTATACAAAGTCCTTCAAACTAGCTGCACCTTTACCAGCTTTGATCACACTTTAATGATCAATCATTATAAAACATATGATATATATTATTCTGAAATGGACCAATCTGCACAATGACTACTTTTACTTTTGGTACTTTAACTATATGTTGATGCTAATACTTTTCTACTTTTACTTGAGTAACATTTTTAATGCAGGACTTTTACTGTAACAGAGTATTCCTACACAAGGTCTGAGTACTTATTCGACCTCTGTCTGATTTCAAACTCTTCCATTAACACCCTGAGGAAATTTGCAACTGCGTGTTTTTCTCCACTTTGTCGTAAATAAAACTGCAGCAGGTTGACCACAGAGCGTGAACGTTGTGATCAGCTGATTTTGACAACGCTGAAGTTGGCTTCAGATTCAGAGCATCCGATTCGGCAGTTAAGGGGAAAGTTAAGGGACATTTAATTTACAGCGCTGAGCGAACAATCCTCCGTGTTTGAACCTCTTAAATCGCTGCATATCCCAGAGAGTCTAAATATGATTTATAAACCAGTTTGAGATTTGTGAAACCTTTATTCTATTTGTGAAAATACAAAAAAGGGAGATTTTGGTGCTTTTTTCACATGTAGACCACATTAGACCAGGTCCTGATCTAAAACCACTAGACCTAGACTCATCAAATCTGGACTGGATTATCCCAGAGGGTCTAAAGATTCTTTATAACACCGTTTCAGATTTGTGAAACCTTTATTTTATTTGTGAAAATACAAACAAGGGAGATTTCAGTGCTTTTTTCGCATCCTGACCACATTAGACCAGGTCCTGATCTAAAACCACTAGACCTAGACTCATCAAATCTGGACTGGATTATCCCAGAGAGTCTAAAGATTATTTATAACACCGTTTCAGATTTTTGAAACCTTTATTCTATTTGTGAAAATACAAAAAGGGAGATTTTGATGCTTTTTTTTTTTATCTAGACCACATTAGACCAGGTCCTGATCTGAAACCACTAGACCTAGACTCATCAAATCTGGACTGGATTATCCCAGAGGGTCTAACATTCTTTATAACACAGTTTCAGATTTGTGAAACCTTTATTCTATTTATGAAAATACAAACAAGGGAGATTTTGCAGCTTTTAAAAATCTAGACCACATTAGACCAGGTCCTGATCTAAAACCACTAGACCTAGACTCATCAAATCTGGACTGGATTATCCCAGAGAGTCTAAAGATTATTTATAACTCCGTTTCAGATTTTTGAAACCTTTATTCTATTTGTGAAAATACAAACAAGGGAGATTTCAGTGCTTTTTTCACATCCAGACCACATTAGACCAGGTC
>NW_011347533.1:0-5544 GCF_000735185.1 Notothenia coriiceps
GTTGTTGTATTGAAAATATACAGGAGAATATTTGTCATTGTTCAGAAGTTGTTGTGTTGAGAATATTCAGGAGAATATTTCTCATTGTTCCAAATATAATAAACAAACATTTGCGTAAAGCCAATTTGTCCACTCATATGTTGATAAGAGTATCAAAATCTTGAAAAATATTCCTCTAAGGTACATTTAGAACAGATAAAAAATGTGCGATTAATTTGCGATTAATCGCGATTAGCTATGGACCTCATGCGATTAATCGCGATTAAATATTTTAATCGACTGACAGCCCTAATAAACACCTGTGTCATGGAACACGATGATGTCATAACTCCAACTGACATGCTCAGAGCAGCAGACTTCAGATAATGGTTAAGACAGCTCTACATCAAATCTGATTTTACGTAATGTGGTGTTACTATGGCAACACATCCCTCGCCATAAAACAGCAGCAGACTTCAGATAATGGTTAATGGTCCTGCCCTCAACAGCTCTACATCGATTATGGGGTGTCATCATATGCCGTTTCCATGGAAACACGATGTCGCTGTAACTCCAATGGACACGGTCCGATCGCCCCCAAACTTTGCTTGTATATCACCAGTCCATGCCTCAACAGCTCTACGCCAAATCTGAGATCTCACCATAGGCTGTTGCCATGGAAACGCATCCCTCGCAATAAAACACAATGTTGCTGTAGCTCCAATGGACACGGTCTGGTCGTCCCACAACCTTCACCTGTAAATCACCTCTCCATGCCTCAACAGCTCTACGTCAAATCTGTCATCTCACCATATGCAGTTTCCATGAAACGCACCCCTCGCCATAAAACACGATGTTGTCGTAACGCCTATTAAAAAGGGTCAAAACAGCACCAGAGTTAAGATAATGGTTAACGGTCCGGCCCCAACAGCTCTACGTCAATTATGGGGTCTTATCATATGCCGTTTCCATGGAAATGCATCCCTCGCCATAAAAGACGATGTCGCTATAACTCCTATGAAAATGTTCAAAAAGTGCTCAAACTTCACATGTGTGCTAACAGTAGTGTTAATTTTGTTGACTAAAACTATGACGAAATATGTTCGTCAACAACATTTTTTTCCATGACTAAAACGAGACGATGACGAGACGGCACCGACAGCAGTAAACAACAACTGTAACAAAATCCACACGCAATATCGTTGACGAAAAGTGACCAGACGAAATGTAGTTTACTAAATAAAAACTATGTCAAAATCTCGCTTTACTTTCGTTGACGAAAAATGAGGAGACGAAATATTATCAAAGATAACGTTACATCTCTGATAGTCAGTTTTTCTCCCGGCTGTTCAATTTCGGCTGGGCAGCAGCTGTGTGTCTGTGCTGCGCGCGGCGGTACATTTGAACTACACCGGCCAGTGGTCGCGTTAACTGAATACCCCCCCCGTCAGAGAGAGTGAGTGACGAGTTGTGTACAGACTCTACAGGTAATAATGGATTGTGACGGAAATGTTACGATCCTGTCCGTCAAAAATGACTGACAACGAAAAAGTCTAACGCCACCACTGCTTGGGAGAAAGAAACAATGTGATATTTGGGCCCATTTTCGCTACAACGAGGCGGAGAAAAAAAGTGAATGCTTTATCAGAAGGGAAGCAATGTGGCCATAGCACAGCTGTTAAAAACACCACAAACCTGACCAGATCTCTGCAAAGCTGCATTCTTAATCATTCAACCTGTGTTTTTCATCAAATAAGGACAATATATAATCTTATTGTGAAATAAGTTTGACTAATTGACAAATTATTGGTTTTGCCTAGACTATTTGACTGAAATGTTCTATATAATCTGATGACTAAAAAAGACTCAACAGTTTTCATCGACAAAAAGTAGACTAAAAATAATTAGGTTTCTTTGACTAAAATAAGACTAAAATGCTCAGACTTTTATGTGACTAAAACTTGACTAAATAAAAACAGGATGAAGGTGACTAAATAAAAACTAAAACTAAAAAGGAAATTTAACACAGGACTAAGACTAAAACTAAATCACCTGCTGCTGAACCCATACCGTGTTCCTGTTAGTGTTGACTTCCTGTCTACCTTCTTCTGTTCATTTATCTTATGTCCAGCGCTCCATCTCTTAGCATCTTTTTTCCTTTCACTCTCTTGGTCCTCCTTAGCAACGTGTTGTTATAGTGCTTGACATCGGTCTGTACTACTGTATTAACAACCTGTCACATGTTCTGAATTGACCAATCAGAATCGAGTATACAACTAAGCCTTATTACCCGGCTCTGTGATCCCCCTGTCGGTTGTTCTTTTCCCATAATAACCGCCTCGCTGCACATTATCCCTTACTTGATCCATTGTTGTGAAGTGTCTGGCCAAACTTGTGTGAAGAGGAATCTGCTCTGAATTTAGTGCATGAAAGGAGACCAGGTTTTATTGACGGGGGTTATATTGTCATTTTGTGTTGAAGAGAGTTTTTCTAGGTCTGCATGATCTGTTGAACGATTGAGCCAATGGTTAATAGATCATTTTGTTCTGTCTTTCCAGTTGAGTACAACGTTTTTCTTTGCTACAGATGTTGCTATAATAATTTAATGTTGTGGGAGAGTGATGGAGGAAAGATCACCTATAAAAGAGCGATGGAGGGGGTGAGGGTGATGCCGATGTTAAAGACCGCTCAGCTGACCGAAACCAGGTGACTTGAATGAGTTGTATTTCAGTTACGGGACATGCAAAATGTCTTATTACAGATGGTGTGGCAGTTAATGTCTGTCTTTTTTGGATCTGATGCCAAAGCCGGATTAACCATATGGGCACACTGGGCACGTGCCCAGGGGCCCTTGAGCAAGAGAGGGCCCTCAGTGACAAGAGAAAAAGAAAAGAAAAAAGTTATTTTTCTTATTTTGTTTGGCACAACCTCACTCATCATACATTGTTTTAAATTAAACATATACTCTACTCCGCAATAAATAACTCGGCTTTTCTATAGGGTCAAATTAATATATGTTCTAAACTGTCTCTGTACTATAGGTCTCACTATGTGTGCGCTCAACTATATTATTATGCGGCGGCGGTCTATAGCCGACAACCCCACCTTCACTCATGTCACATTGACATTGTGTCACGTGAGCTATAATATGGATGGTGCCGGTAGCAGCCAAACGCCCAGCGGGGCAGCGAAAAGAAAGAAAAAGGAAGAGAGAGTGGCTGCATTCAAACATTTCCCAACAATAAATAGCTTTTTCTAAATAGAATTCCTTGTTTACTTGTACAGCCAACCATTCATATTTGGACACTTTAAGTGGGATGCTGCTCTGAGGTTTTGAGTGATATTGCCTGGATTTCTTGAGCCATACACTGTCTTGAGATCTTATCCATTGTTTCCTTGAATTGTGATTTTTGACTGAAAGGGCAAAAGGCTAGACCTACTTTGGTTGAACTATGTAGCTGCGTCCCTGCTTTTGACAAATAGGTCTGCGATTGACATGCCAGATTTAATGAAAATTAAAAAATAGGGTTGGGTAGGCGTGTTGTTACGTGTTGGTACGTGGGTTGAGGGGCCCTGAGCTCTCAGTGCCCAGTGGCCCATGGAGGTAATAATCCGGCCTTATCTGATGCCCATGTGTGTGTTGGTATGGAAACAGTGTTGAGGAAATAGTTTGTACATTTGTACAATATGTACTATTATATTTTTGGGTTGTGGTGAACATAGTTTTAGTAGTAACGAAGGCTGTAGATTGTCAAAGTTATTCATGTCTATTGTCTTATATGGCTTCCCAAATGTGTGGAATGGAAGTGACAGTGGTGGGGTAAATCATATGTTTGTATGACTTGGTCGCAGGTGCTATGAGAGCTGCTAAAAAAAAAGGTGCACTGAGTTTTTTCCAAACAAAATGTGAAACCAGAATGTTGATAACACATTTTCTGTCTGCGACAAGGTAACAGACAAAACTGCATTGTGAAGTGAGGCGTTCAGGGAACCAATCTAAACACCAATGGCGTCATTATGCTAAGGCATTTACAGATTTCAATCAACAACCGATAAGTTCAAATTGAAATCTTATATATTGCTACTTTGAAGGAGATAATGTTAGTATTATGATCTCTACTTGTTAACTCCTCCTGTAATATTTATGTCTACCTGTTCGCATCTAGATTTTAAATTGCTGTTGTTTCAGATGTTGGTGAGATCTCAGGCTCTATGAACACAGTCACTCTGTTTTCAGCTGAAAAGCTTTACACTTTGTCATATTTTGACTTCATGACTCAGCACTTGTCTTTAGTTTTGGGAGAGAGTGGTTAATATCAGTTAAGAAAGTTGAGGTTGTTGTGAAGATCAGATAAAGCACACATAAGACTGCTACTTCCTGCCTGTATGTGTTTTTACAACATTGTGTTGTTCTTTTAAAGTCAGACTTTGTAACTATACTGGATTTATTGAGGAAGCAAAGAGAGATATTTTATAATCATCTTCATTTGGTTTCTGGTATATCTTTTATCATATCACCTGATGAACAGCCTCATTGAGGTCACTTTATCTCACTGTCGTTAATGTTTGAACAAGAGGATGATAATTATTTTGTTCACATTGACCTATTTTCACTGACCTCTGTTCACTGACCAGCCATGAAGTGATTTTAATAAATAATTATTTTAATATTTGATAATCCACATTTTATTTTATTTATTGTTTTATAAAAAATACTGAAATAACGCCATTAGATTTCCTTAAAACTAATGCACACCGTTTATTGTAGATATTACAATTAGGGAAGTCCCGATCACCTTTTTTTGCTCCCGATCCGATTCCGATCATTTGATTTTGACAATTTGCCGATACCGATTTTTCCCGATCCGATCTTTATGCAATGCATTAAGAGAAAAAAAAGAAATAAAGCATTCAAGTTGTCCCTTAAGGTTATTTTTTTATTTAAATTGGATATTCTATCCAACATGGATATAGCTTCTTTTTTTCACAGCATTATTGGATCAGTTCAGTTGTGCAGCATTGGATCAAAACAAAATAAAGCTTATCAGTACTCGTTAGCTTACTGCTACAATTAGACACTGCGCCCTGCCCACTCTGTTGCCAGATTTGAGAGAATTAAGCAACCAGGTCTATGAAAACAAGCCCCAAAGAAGCAACACATACATGATGTTGTGTAATTTGAAACCAAAACTAAGGCCTCAGGATGACTTTAAGACTTGAACATGGTCATTTTTGTTTTGTAACATTGAATAACAACATTTAAAAAAAAGTATTTTATAAAAAAGAAAGAAATAAATAAATAAATCCCGATCCCCAATTTTTTTCTCCCGATTCCGACCTTTTGAAAATCATGTGATCGGCTCCGATCCCCGATCACGTGATCGGATCGGGACAACTCTAATTACAATAGCAATTTGTAGGGGTACAAATCAAGCCCTTTAGAGGTAATGAAAATGCACATTGGCAATTAAATGTGTTTACGTTTATATATATTGTACATTGTTAAACATTTCAGTTATTTCATTTGTTCTTCAACTTGTTAATAAGTCTATGTCTCTGTCGTTC
>NW_011347534.1:0-295 GCF_000735185.1 Notothenia coriiceps
AAGCATTTGCATAGAGCATATTTGTCCACTCATATGTTGATAAGAGTATTAAAAACTTGAAAAATATTCCTCTAAGGTACATTTAGAACAGATAAAAAATGTGCGATTAATTTGCGATTAACTATGGACAATCATGCGATTAATCGCGATCAAATATTTTAATCGACTGACAGCCCTAATATATACAGTATATATATACACATAGAGGTGAGTTTTTGTGAATTTTTTGAAGGTGGTGAGGTCGGTGCAGTCTCTGATGGGTTGTGGGAGTGAGTTCCAGAGGGAGGGGGGCAGC
>NW_011347535.1:0-3830 GCF_000735185.1 Notothenia coriiceps
CACACACACACACACACACACACACACACACACACACACACACACACACACACACACACACACACACACACACACACACACACACACACACACACACACACACACACCGTTGGCCACCGAGAGCAACTTGGGGTAAAGTAAATCCCACAACCTTAAGTTTAAAAGACGACGGCACTACCTCCAGACATGTGAGGTACTTTGTACTTAAAGTAAAAAAAGTGAAGGTACTCATTTTTCAGAATAATGTATATTATATACTATATGTTGTATAATAATCTGCAGCTGACTTGTGATCAGCACCAGGCCCACAGACCGGTCCAGACACCAGCCTGACTTTTACTCAGCCTTATGGTCACTAATCCTCATGTCACAGACTGTTTAGTGGCAGCAGGCAGGATCTGTGTCAGTCTGTAGCCCCGAGCAGAGCTATTGATCCACTCGGACTGAATGCAGATTACAGAGACCTTTTCATGCCCATTGATTGGATCTGAGAATGAATGGCATGCTGTTTAATAAAAGCTTCAGACTGCAGGTTCCCGCTGTCACTACAGGTCAATGTATGTCTCCTCCACGGTCAAAAGTGTGTTTGTATTCACGCCGTGTACATATGTACTTGTCTGATGACATCAGCGAGGTAAATGTCCCCATTCTCTTTGCACTCTTCGAGGTCATGACTCATACAATACTGTCACTGTTGAAAATATCAAATAAACAATTATCCTTCACTGAATATCTCAGTATAGGGAGAAAGAACCCTCATTGTTTGGAGTCAGTGAAACCACACGAGAAGGCCGCTTTCTATGAATGAATGAATATAAACAAGCACATGACATTCATCATATCTGACAAAAGCACAAGCTTTTATTTATTTCTCCAAGAGGACAATTGATAACCATCTCAACATGTTTAATTGAAATAGAAAACCTCTGTCCATTATACATTTGTTAAAATGCTAATTAATCGAATTATGCTTAGTGGTTATGTCGTTATAGAAAGGTTATACTGTAGACCCCTGTTGAAAAACATTAGAAGTTACAGGATTTTCAAACATGCCCACAGATACTTGAAACACTGTGTGTCTTTTAAACAAATTATGATTTAATGTTTGGATAAAAACTGTTGGATACAAACATGCTTTGATGATCTTAAATATGCAGAACTGCAATGTCAAAATCATAACAATTAAATATTGTAAACCAACTTTTACAATATCATAGAAAAGTTGGTATACCTACGACATTACTCATGGCTTGGCAGATTCTGCAAACCTGACACTTCTGAGATGGAAAGTATCCATACTAACTATTATTATCCTTATTATTTGAAATGCAGTCGGGTTGCATTATTGTATCATTATCTGTAATTGGGATAATGGTCGAACAAAGGTATTCTACTGAATAAGAAAACGTATTGTACATCCTCAGAAAACGTGTTGGTCTATAATAGGACCTTCAGCTGAGCTGGGGTCAGGTGTCGGGTCTTTCTGCAGCTGTAAGGGGAGAAGGAGGACCTTCTCCTGAAGATATCAACATAACATCATCTGTGAGCTGCAGCGAGGTTCAGGAGCTCATGTTTCAGAGAAACACAAACACAGGTCCTTTGGTGGCAGTTAATATCATTTGAATATTAAAATTGCTCCTCTGGTGTTAAGAAAATGTTTCAACAAGTTGCTTTGTTAGAAGCTATATCAAACCACAACCACCTTTTGTTTCAAAGCAAGATATTTGCTAAAATGTTGATGCTGAGGCCATAAGAGACTGAAAAAAGGGGAATGGGGAGACTCAAGAGAGAATGCAACACCCTGCAAGAAAAGGGTCATTTGACCAGAAGGGGGGCTAAACTAGCAATATCGCCATCGCTTCGCATGCTGTTAGCTTGTTTACTGCCAGCTAATCACTCCAGGGCAGATTATAATTTTGAAAGGAAGAATGTCGAACTTCTTCTTTCAAATCCTCAAATGTTAGACCATTTCATTTTCTGATGATTTGCTAAGATGAATTGCAGTGAGTGCTAACACATTCATGCTAAATGCAACCACCTCAGACACAGCACGATGTGGCTAAAACTCCCATTCACACACATACCACTTCAGTTCAGTTTAGCTCCAGAAAAGGTAACAAACTAAGAATGGCCTTTCTTTGTCACCTAACAGTCCTTTTTACTTTCATTAACCTTTTCCTGTGTGTAATGTACTTAACGTCTTCTTCCATTTCTTTCCTAAACAGCCATCATCTGCCAAAGCAGTCATCCAATTAGTAGAGAACGAATGAGGCCATGGGTGTGCGTGTGTGTGTGTGTGTGTGTGTGTGTGTGTGTGTGTGTGTGTGTGTGTGTGTGTGTGTGTGTGTGTGTGTGTGTGTGTGTGTGTGCGTGCGTGCGTGCGTGCGTGCGTGTGTGCGTGTGTGTGTGTGTGTGTGTGTGTGTGTGAGTGTGTGTGTGTGTGTGTGTGTGTGTGTGTGTGTGCGTGCGTGCGTGCGTGCGTGCGTGTGTGCGTGTGTGTGTGTGTGTGAACTGAAACATTGACTTAATTAAATGTATTGTATGTCAACAGATTTCACATAACTGTATTAGGTTAGTTGAAAGCAATAATATCACTTTTAAGTAAACATTAGGTTCAACCTAATATTATTGCTTTCAACTAACCAAATAAAGCTATGTGACATTTTTTTAAATAAAACATTTGATTAAAGTCAAGGTTTCAGTTTTTGACTATATAAATGCACACAGAAAATGTGATGAAGTGTGTGTACATCAGTTGTTTGAAAAGGCTTACTGGAAGGGGGAAATGGAAGACGATATTTCAGTTTGGTTGTGCGGCTGCCAAATGGTCTAACAAATCGCAGGTTTTGATTTATTTTTTCTTTTCAGTTACAAATCAGAACGTAAATCACTTTTTTATTTTATGTTTTTAAGTTTGCAAGTGTGAAGCTAAAGACCACAAGACAATGGGCAATTTTTCTCAAAATCACACTTCTACTGTAGCTAGAGCTAAAAGGAGCTTATGAGCCTATGCACAAATCAGATGGTGGACAAACAGGAAGTTCAGCCAATGTCACAGAGGCGTGTAATGCAGCAGGGGTTGACCTCCGTGTCCAGCCAAACATTAATCTGGGATCTAATATTTAACATACTGTATCAGGGACATTTCTGCCACATGTGGATATATGTATAAATCAGTATTAAAACATAAGCACACACAGTAGGGTCAATCTAAAAGGCCACCGTTTAACATGCTATGAAAAAAACAAAACATGAATTATAGAATTCGGAGGCCAGGTTGCTACTGTATGGAAACACAGTTTTGGAAAAGGTTTATGCATTGATTAATCTTTTGCTGCAAAACAAGAAACCTGTAGAACATTGAATCTTTGTTTAAAATGTTATTGAGACGGAAATATCTGACGATTTTAAACCAAAAGAAGTGGCAGGAGGGTGCCATGTTGGATTTCTGTATTCCTAAAACAGGTTGAATTGAGAGTTAGAACAGAGGTTTGCTCGAGCCGCTGGTAAGGAGCTTCTAAAAATCGAATTTCCAAATGTTATTCAACGTAATCTGGATCACTATCTACATAATTGCATTGGTTTAGTGGCCTTTTGTATTTACATCTGTTAAATAAATGTATATGCATCTTGATATGCTATTTAGTTAATATTTGTATTCACACTTGTTATTGATAACAATTATTGTTATCTCAGTGTGCAAATTAGGTGATCGATGAAAAAATACATTTGTGTGATAAAAGAATGCAAGATTGTTCAAACAAGACGGACTGAGACCAGTGAAATCATCCTCTGGCTTCTTTTTGGTAGCATTGCAACTTAGATTTATC
>NW_011347536.1:0-1958 GCF_000735185.1 Notothenia coriiceps
TGTTGAATGTTCAATAAAAAGTTCTGTTTGAAAGGATGTACTTGAATTATTATTATATATTATCATTATGTCTAAAATGGTCTTAAAACGGTGCCGACAATATTATCGTTTATCGCAATAATTTCCAGAAAAATGTATCGTCCAACACAATTAATTATCGTGACAGGCCTATGTGTGTGTGTTACCTTGCAGAAAGTGTGTGTGTGTGTGGTACCTTGCAGAAGGTGTGTGTGTGTTACCTTGCAGAAGGTGTGTGTGTGTTACCTTGCAGAAGGTGTGTGAGCAGGGCAGGGTCACCGGCTCCATTAAGATCTCCAGACAGACGGGGCAGCCACAGTCGTCCAGAGAGAGAGAGAGACCCTCCAGATCTGACACCAGCGACATCTTCCTCCTCCTCTTCCTCAGTCTGCAGGAGGAACAGGGAAGTTTGTTGGACTCAATGCTAACAGGAAGTTATTAAACCCTGTTCTAACTACTATACCTTCCCCTTCTATAAACCTGACATTAGCCAACAGGTATTCTAATCATTGAAATACCAACATTTGGCGACACTAACTCTAAAAGTTCACAGGTACGGTGTGTACTAATAATCAGTTCGAACCCTACATGAGATATTAGACCTGTTCTTTAACAGGATGACTAAGGTGTTCATCTCCATATCTAACTGTAGCTGCTGAGCATCTGGTGATAAAACCAGTGGAGCTAATATTAGGAGCTAGTTAGCATCTGGTTAGTAACTAGTTAGCACCTGGTTAGCTGTGTTTGCAACACAATAACAGGTGAACAGAGACATAAAGAGTAAGAAATGCCTGTGACATCCCACTCACCTGAGCTCTGCTTGTCCCAGGTGGAGCTGAAGGTATATATTATAAAGACACAGGTAACAGTGAGCCCCTGACCGCAGTGTTTGTGTTAGCGGCTAACAGCTAGCAGCTAACTTACTGTGACAACAGTTAACACTCTCTCAGGACTAACCGGATCCGTCCCGTGTCAGACCCTCAGACTGTTCATATAAAGACCCTAAACACGGTCGTATTTAACGGTTTATTTCTAATACTTTACGGTAAACCGAATAAACTCCCCCGCTTGAATCTGTTGCTGACTGAATGCGCATGCGCAGAGTCTGTGTGATGACCGGTGCTAACTTCACGGACCGTCGTAAATTACAGCTGTAATCATAATCCGAGTAATATGAATAATAATATAATTTATTCATGAATATAACTCATTCATATTAATCATATGACTTATTCATATTAATCATATTATAACGTATTCATATTAATCATAATATAATGTATTCATACACATCGTGAATTATATTAAGTCCTCTAAAAATATGTATTACTTTCTTCTTATTATATTATATCTCTTATGATTGAGATGTTAATTATTGAAATAAAAACCTCCAGAGAATTTAATTTTACTCCTTTAGTGATGCTTTCTATCACCTGTCCACCTGATCACCTGATCACCTAATCACCTGGGCCCAGGAGTTCAAAATGTTTAATCTCAATCAGATCCGATCAGATTTTGAAATCCCATTTTTTGTGATCCAGGATCAGACAAGTCGGACAGATTTTGTCCCAGGAGTTCAAAGCAATTCAGGATAGGATCAGCCTGATCCAGATTACGATTTTTCAAGATGACTAGATCCTGAATATCAGTGCTTTAATCCTACCGATCGCCATCTAGTGGACATGAAAAATAATACAAGGAAGACAAGAGACCACATTGCAGACATCTATAATGTCTAGCAATTACTTTTGAAAGGTGATGACAGATGATGGACTTTTTTGTTGTTGAAGATATTTTTTCTTTAATCTAAATTACATTTGTGATTGACAATCTTTGCTGTGATACTTTTATGAGCATAAACATTTATGTCATCAACATTTGGTTGAAAACAAAATAGGCCACCACAAACGTGAGCAAAAATGGAAAAAATAAAATGGATT
>NW_011347537.1:0-2214 GCF_000735185.1 Notothenia coriiceps
CGTAGGCTAGACTATCTCATTTCAGAGGCCACTCGATCCAGCCTACCCCGGTCTACGTGGGATGGGTCCTCCGTGGACCGCGTAGGCTGCATACTCCGAAGGATGCAGCACCTGAATTGAGACACGGCCCATGTCTTCAAATAAATATTCTTCAGGAAGGAGAAGTTTTTAGAGATCAAAATAAATCAAAACATTTGATTTATTATTACTCATGAATACATCTTTTATGTTTGTGTAGCCAGGACAATAATGTATAGAACACTTCTAAATTGGTGATTACACTTTTTTTGAAAGTTTGGAAACCTTTTCGACCTCGTATTTGGATGCAGTGGGAAGCTATTTTCACCATTTACACCTTTCCAAGTACAGCTCCTCACTCCCTTCCTTGGTCTGTTCGGGGAGTGGAACCAGCCACCCTTTGGTTCCCAAGCCAAGTCCCTACTGACTGAGCCACTTCCTCTAAAGTGGCTTTAAACTGGCTTTCTCTGGACCAATGCTAACACTCCTTAATGCTAAACTTTTTGTTTAAAATATACCTAACATTAAGTCACAAAAATACTTGCAGTATCTACTGACCATTATTCTTAGGAGAAACATGAAAAATCTCCTAAACTCCTGTATATAAAAAAAAGTTTTCTGTTCTGGAAAAAGAATGACAAATTGTTCAAATTGAATAAAGATTTTAGCTCAAATAAGTTTATGCAAAATGTCCAAATAAAAATGGTCTCTCGTGAGTCAGTCCATTCATAAGCCGAAGCATTTGACATGTATGGCAGGTGTTTGGATTAAAAATAATTCATGATAAACGTATGCTGCTCACTGACTGACAGGATAAAGAGACACTGACCTCACACAGAGCCATAGCATGCAAAGTAGGGCTGCATATGGAAAACAGGCTGAACCTGCTCTCCATTATTCAGTCTGCTTCTGTTCTCTCATATCTCCTTTTTTTTTAATGTTTTAAAGCAAACCACAAACAGTTACAGCTTTTACATGCACCTCTCTTGTTACTTTATGCACCTTTTCTCTTGTCTGTGTAGTCTTTGATGTTCAGCAGACTTTTTGTGCCCAGCATGCACCACAGCAGAGGCCTGTACTACGAATCCAGTTCAACATACCCTGGATATGTTTGAGTTAGCTGGCTTACCTAATCCAAAACAAACGCGCTCTCGCTAAACGGTCCTACAACTCGGTAACTCAAGCCAGGGTTTCTCTGTCCGGCTGAGTGCGCGTTCACATGAAAGGGGCGGGGCTAGGAACATTTGACCAATCACAAACATGGAGAAGCGTACTGACAGCGCAGCGTCATACTCCCTGAATGAAAAGTGAACTATAATATTAGAAAAATATGAAGAAGTTAAACTTTAAACATCCATGACTTAAACACTTTATCCAGGATAAAAGCCACATAGCTGCACCACGCAAGGTGAATACAGCAGGTAACAGAAAAAGTCATGAATGCGTACATTAACAGGTTTATGGTATCACTGCCCCGTCTAAGACACGATCTGACTTTAATTAGGACATTTGACTCTAGTGTTTCGTCAACTTAATGTGTTGCTTAAAATAATACTTCTGCGTGTTGCACGGCCAGATACGGCTCAAGAAGCTGACTCAGATAAGGAAATATATGACAGGCCTAGGCTACATTATGATGTGATATGAATGATAATGGGACACACATCGACGTCTGCACTCACAGTGCCGCAGACTGTAGGCTATGTAATATTACTTTGATCCGGTTACTTAAGTTAACTTGTGGCAGATATTTAAGTAAACTTTCTTAACGCTAATGTTATAATAGTCAGATTGCTCTGATGATGGGAGGTGATATTCTATTAATTTTCACGTTCACACAGTCTGTGATTTTTGCCGGCCGTCTTTCCTGCAACGGCAGTTTTTCTGTATTTCCTTTCTCCTGTAATATGACTTGATCGCTTTAAACTCCGCACACGGAGCTCTGATTGGTCAGCAGGCGGGGCTTTCACTGAGTTGATCTCTTATCCTGGAAAACCAACCTGCTCCGGACCAGGTTAGCCGCTCAGCATAAGTTACCATGGAGATCTAGCCCGCTAAGAAGAGAACCAGGTTCGTTGGACCGGAAACCCCGAGTTTACCCTGAAGTTAGCTCGCTAATCGAAAATCCGGCTTCGTAGTACAGGCCCCAGGCCTCTGGTCTCTTTCAAGCAACGCACATTAAGGCCCAGATACACC
>NW_011347538.1:0-7291 GCF_000735185.1 Notothenia coriiceps
CACACACACACACACACACACACACACACACACACACACACACACACACACACACACACACACACACACACACACACAGCCTGATTGGGTGCCAACTGGAAAAGGCCCAGATAATCTGATGGTTTTCTGCAAAAGTGCCACTCTAAAAACGATTATGTTTCATTACAGTGGAAATGGGAGAACAGGGTTTCCTGGCGCCTTAGGATCAATAACCCCTCCTTCCCAATGAACACACACACACACACACACACACACACACACACACACACACACACACACACACATCGAGCTACTTGATAATCTGAATAATGAATGTGTTTTTACATTTGGACTGAAGCAGAGGAGTTGGTCTAAAGGGCCAGAGGGTTGGATGAGTCACTGCTGGGGTTTTATTGTGTTTGGGCTAATTGTAGGATGTGAGCTGTATTTGAGAGGAACACTTCCCAGTGTGGAAGACACGAGCCTGATGACACACACAGGCTTGGGGAGTAATGGATTACATGTGAAACAAAAAAAACTGTATTCTCTTGTAGTTACATTAAGAAATACATCATCAAATTACTATTATATTTCCAAAAATCGGGGATTACTTGCAGGATAACAATGTTAATAAAAACCTAAAAAGAGCATCTAGTGTTTGTTGTAAAAGGATCAGATGTTATCTCTTCTCTGTGAGCTGTTCTGTTCTGTAGGATAATACTTTAAGTGTGAATCTATACGCCTACTGCCCTTAGATGTGACATTTGCAAAGAAAATCTTAAACAGTTTAGCTCTAAGCCTGTTTTTCAGGTCTCAGGCTCGAAAATGACATTCCCAGAACAAATGACCATATTTTCCCTTCTAAAAGGGTTACATCAATAATATTTTTTCTCAAAGTAATGATAAACCTGTGAGTTGGATGTAGAAAAGTCAGAATCAATATAGACGTTTTTTATTTTAAAGAAGACTCAGATTGAACATAGTAAAAAAATGTAAATTATAGTGTCCGTCCAAAAATTCTTTTTTACTTATAGTGAAAACTAACCTTGAATGATGGTAAGGTAGACTAAAAGCTTTAGGAATCCAAAGTACAACATATAATAAGTACCCTGTATCAAGATTGATGCAAAACAAGAGACATTTGACCTTTTTAGAGAGATTTAGCAAAAAAACTCCACCTCTGGGGTGATTTAGGTGGAAATGGGGGTTTTACCGTTTCTCTGTAACCCATTGGTCGATTTTGGTGATTGACATCTCTTTCTGACCGTTAGAGCCAATAGAATCGAAGGGGAATCTCCCCACTCACACATATGGTAAAACAAAAAGGTGGGGGCTTCGCGGACGCAGTTTTGCATGAGAGTGAAGCTATAGAGCTATAGCTCTAGCTCTGACATCTGGAAACCGAAAAGCAGGTTTATTGCTCATGGATGATCAGAAATAATTTCAAAGGGACACAAACACATTGGATTAACCTATGGATTAACTTCAGCAGTGTTTTTATCGTTGTAATGCCATTGAAGACCACTTTTGACCAGACTACGACACAGGTGAGCCATGTTAGCGTTTTTAGCTACCTAGCGCCATATGTTTTGATGTCTGTTCTTGTTATTATCTCCGAGAGTTCGTATAATTGAGTGATAATGAGGGTACCCTTCGATTCTTTGTCACCTCACAATGTGAAACAATCGTTGCTAGTTCAGAGGCTCAGCGTTAGCATTGTGTTTTTGTTTTTTTAAAGTTAGATGAGTTTCTTCCCGTTATATGGATATAAAACATTCATAGTTTATTAAATGAACATGCCCTCAGACACTGTTTCCTGCAAGATGTTGCAGGAGGGCCCCGGTACCGGGGTCTGTCTGGCTTAACAGGTTAAGCATTCGAGTCCTTGATGTCACTAATTCATGTTTGCAAGTAAATGAAAATAAACTTGAATCATGAATCAAGATTCAAGGTACTTTGTTGTCTTCAGTCCGCTGAGGTTCACATCCATGCAATTTAACGGCAAAGACAATCGAGTGCTTAGGTTTTGGGCTGAAGACTCTTCAGACAAGAACACTGAAGTGCCTTGAAGAGTAAGACTCCTCCACATGTCTCACAGTGTGAAGAGACTCATTAGCTCATTTATCACCTCATCGGTGTTGGAGCCGGGGCCACTTTGTGCCACTAGACGGCTATCATGATCTCTCTGTCTGTCAGTGAGTGTGGGGCCTCGGCTTTGATAAAAAATATGGGCGAGGAGGGCGCACTGAGAGACGAGACGGGAACTCAACTACAACCCAAACAGAGGTAGGTAAGGGAATGGAGAAAATAAAAAAATAAAAAAGAAGAAAGGGTAAGAAAAAAACAGGGAGGTCAGAGAGACGAATTGACAAAGAATGGTATGTTGTTCCATTTTAAGGAGTAGAGCTGGAGATGATTTACAAGAGCTGAGAGAATCCCTCCTAACGCGATCTGACCAGACACGGAGCACAAATCACCCCTCGGTGGACGCCTGCCATCACCGCCATGAATTAACCCTCCTCTTTCAGACTCGTGGCATGCGCCGAGGAGGATACTTCAAAAGAGTTACATACAACCAATCTATTATGCCTCATCTCTGCTGGACCACCGCTATTATCATCAAACTTGTTAAAAAGGAGTCAATTTAATAAAACCGCTATCTCCCATATGTGTAAGAAATGTCCTCCCATCTTATATGACATGTCGCATTAGTTTCCCTGTATGTGGGAATGTAGGCAGGTTTGTCCGTGCCCAGTGTAGAGACACATTACTCTTCAAGGTTGATACCAGCCTCGCGACCCTGGAGCCAACTTCATCGCTATGGAGATTACCTATTTCTGATTTACGACGCTGACCCCAAGCCAAAGATCCTGCTGGTAACATCACTCACACACACCGACAGACACACACACCTGTCCCTGACCAGCTGTGAAAAATCAATTTACAAATGGTGGCATTCTCTCCCTGGCCTGCTTGGATGTGATTGGCCATCTGCTGTTCTTTCCGTTTGGCCCTGTTACAAGGATTTGCCAAGCAGAATTAAATGTGAAAAGTAGATGCAACTAGCCAAACCATTTGATATGGGACACTGAGCATGGGAATTTATCATGGCAGTTGATTTGTTGCTAGTAGGAGGATGAGGCTTGATAGCTGGAGGATGAACGACCAGAATGATTGCAACATGTTGCTGATACCTGTTGCCAGGACTGCTAGTGTATACGTTTTGAATGCCAAGCTATTTGGTTAAATCTCAAGCAATGCGGTCACTGAAAATGCCACAAAATAAAATGTAAGATAATAATATTCTGTATCCGACTTATTTTATTCGTAATGAGCTACTCTTAGTCTTTTTGTATATATCAAAGCTTTGAGTTAGGCAGTTTGCTCTTTGAAAACAGCAACAACAAAAAAAGTACATTTAAGGTAATAAAGAAAAACATATATTGTCATTTGTCAAAGAGACTTCAAAAGTACAGGACAGATTCTCTTTGCTTGCTTGGTCTAATATCACAAAGAGGCTAGAGCCTAACCGCTAAAGGATTACACATTTAAATACGATAAGATATGCCAATTTAGTTTGGCAAAATATGCAATGATACAACATTGGCCCTAATGGGGAATTGAAGATGATGTTTCTGTTCTGAAAAATGTAAAAGGGTCATCATACTTTACATCGGAATCAAAATAAATAAGCCATTTTTATCACAGCTTGGTTCTTGTCATAAAGTATAAGCTAATTGAACAGTCAACCCTCAAATGTGCATCATACTGAATTATGGGTCGACTAGTCCTAGCATAAATGTTTTTCACACATAGAAACTATTTAACCTATTCCTACATTCGTGTTTTCCCGTAATATATTAGAAAAGGATCATTTTTTCCATTTTTTATGGTTTAAATGTCATACACATTCAATATTATGACTTCTTAAACCCAACCCCTTTTAACCCTGACATTTGAGGAGAGAGTGGACAAAGCAAACTACTGTCCCTTCAGAAATGTGAGTGTGACCTTTGACCTTGAAGCTGGATGGGGCACAGTGTCACAATAACCCTAACGCTGCTGCAGGAGCCGGAATTTCTTGGTTAATATAAATCCAACACATGCAGCAACAAATTGCAGACGCCAGCCATGTTGGTCTATGACATTAAGGCTTCACCTCAGACTGAAAAATGGACAGAAGACTCCGGAGACAGAGAGAAGACAGTCTGGAAATGGGGGGTCGTATTCCAAATAACCTCCACTAGCCTTAAACCCTTTCACAGAGAGAGTAACAAGGAGACGACAGATGGTGGTTTGTGTTACACACACGCTAACACACATTCTCAAGCACTCCAAAATCCATCGAAAAGGGATGATTCATGATCTCTGGAGCCACAGGGGAGCAACAAACACACCGGACACACTTTCTACGTGTGTCTTGCGTGAGGCTGCTATCCACAGAGATCCTGTTATTCATGCTATCTTCACTATGGAACAAACAGTCAGTCCTTTAGTCCTTTGGAGGGGATACACACAGAAAGCCACCAGGGCCGGAGGGGGATAATAACTCAGGCCGGGAATCTCACGTCAGCTCAAGTCAATCTCCCCACATTCACAACACATCACGTATACTTCCATAATTAAAGCAACAGGAATACATTTCCCATGTTTAGCTGTGAAGTTTAGTTTTTGGAATTGTTTTACACAAAGCATTTAACCAGAGCTCTGATTTGATTTAGTTTACGCATCATGAAGCTTTGGATCTAAGAAACTTGAGGTACTGAATACAGTAGCATTCAAGTGTTGACGTTTATTTATTTTGAATAACCTAAGATCATCTTATGAAGGGTAGTTGGGAAATATGATGTGCTAAAGCTGCCAAGGTACCGTGTTTTTTCAATAGAGCTAACATAATGTAACTTACTTACAGTAAGGACATATCTGCAATTTGCAAAATGAAATTGCTGCACTTTCCTGTCATGGTTCTCATTTTAATGCCGTTCATCTCTTCTCCATCTTTTCTCACTCAACTGCACTGTAAATGTTCTCCACACGAGTGCTGAGTGACGAGTCAGGCCATTAATGTCCCTGTAGTTATACTGTACTATGTTTTTATACATTAAAGAGGACATATTCTGTTAATTTCCATGTTACATAATTGTATTTTGTTCCTCTGCTGTGACATGTTTCCATGCTTTCGTGTTCAAAAAGCTCTTTGTCAACCACTTAGAGATGTCCCGCCCCTTAGCCTGTCATGCATAATGTGTTGGAGCGATAGCCAATAGAAGTGCGATTGTTACATAGTGATGTCACTTAAGTAAATAAGGGAGCCTAATCGGGGCGTTTCAGACGAGAAACCCTAGGCTTTGCAGACCATTTACATGCACAAGATCCTACATAACACACTGCTCCTAGTACTAGAATGGGTTAAATGCAGAGGCCACATTTCACTGTGTGTGCTGTGTGCTCTGCATGTGTGAGCATTAAAGAGGGTTTCATCCCTCTGATTCTATTCTATACAGGAAAGGGAAAACCCCATAAAGCACAATAGGGCCTTTTTATAAGTAAAGTTTGGCCAGAAAAAACAAAGGGTCTTGTTGGTTGTGAGATGACACATTTGAGCACATTTCTAAAACACAATGTCATAATCATGTATGGACTCTTCGCTCCTTTCTTGCAAAATAATGAAAACATTCGGAAGATGCACTCAAAACTTACATACATGAAACCTTCAGTATGAAGAGAGGTTATTGATTCATTTTAAGTGTTCGGAGTAAAACATTTAGGCACCTGTGATGTACAGTCTTTACAACTGCATTCAAATAAGCAGTTTATCACAGCTCAGATGTGAACCAAAGCAAGTTTCTCCAGAATGTTTGAAAGGATTTGATACAAATTGTCTTGAGAACACGACCAGAATAGAGGTATAGGGTGGGATGTTGCATTAATTGTACGTATACCCTTAACGTCAGAGGTATCCAGCTGGACAAAAAGGACATACGTATAGTTCAACACCTGAAAGGAAGCATCAGCGTCAAGAATTCGACAGACTTAAGTGAACAGACGTAGTGTACCAATCACTGCGTGTCATAGTGATGCGATGTGTTATGAGTAAACAATGAGCCAAAAAAGTGAAGAACCAGAGCAGAAACATGTCTGTCATATCTACGGTAGTTTGTTGGATTTCAGTTTGATGAGGCTCGACATAACTTCAAAAAGCTATAAAACCATCATAAAATCAAACAATAGAGCCTCCCACATGTCCAGTGAGCTGGAAAACAAAGACAGCCAGAGATGTTTAGGTGCTCTCAGGTAATTGTTGAATGTGTGTCGACATGCTTTGATGCAGGCGACTTGTCATCAGTCCTGTCTGAGGCAGAGCGGAGTGTAGCCGAGAACGGAGAGGTGCTAATATTCAGAAAGACAGGCGGACAGATACATGACTCTCAGTTAGAGATGAGCTGCAAACCCGTCACAATTCACTGGTCTCCTTTCAGCACTCTGGATTCTGCTGGAGGCTTGTACACGCCACTCATCACTGCACTATGACGCAAAACACACATTCAGTGATGAGTATTTCTATTGTGCACAAGGTCTGAAACAGTGGTGCCTTTCTCTGCACACGTACACCTGTCTTCACTTAGCCAGCATGTACACCGATAAAAGACTATTGTGCCAGGGATGACAGCAGACAGGAGACAGGGGATGGGAACAAAGGTTGCATCTGTACGAAAAGTACAATCTAGTTTGTCCAAGAAAGAAAGAGTGATTTAATATCAGGCATGAGCATAAACTAGCTACTACACCAGTCATGTTATTGAAGTTCTAAGAGTATTGCCTTTTGTTTTCAGGTGTTATTGAGCGAAAATGTTTTAAGGTTAAAAAACAGAAGTTCAACTATATTAGAAAAAAAAAATTCTATCTAGCCATGTGGATGATGTCAGTTTTTCTTGACAACATTTGAAGAACTTTAGATACACTGGCAATACAATATAGATTCATGGATTGTTCATAGTTGCATGTAAAAGTATTATCTTTATACATCAGTTGCTAGTTTATCAGATATACCTCGTCTTAAGGTGCATTCCACCACTCTATAACAAGTTCTGTCTTGTTGTCATGAGGTGCACTACTCGGCAGTAAAAACTATTCCATAATGTTGTGACGAAACACTATTGTTTTTCAGTTCAACACATTCCAAGTAAATGCTCCCAGTTCCCTTCATTACTTAAAACCAGGGGTCCCCAAACTTTTTCCTGTGAGGGCCACATAACTTTTCCCTTCTCTGATGGGGGCCGGGGTCAGTTTGTAACAGAAAAAGTGTGACGCT
>NW_011347538.1:7337-15153 GCF_000735185.1 Notothenia coriiceps
ATGAAATAAATAATAACCAAATAACCCTCTCTGGGTTCTTCACAGAAAAAATAAAGTCTGGAAATATATAATAACACTATTTATGAAATACATAATAACCAAATAACCCTCTCTGGGTTCTTCACAGAAAAAATAAAGTCTGGAAATATATAATAACACTATTTATGAAATAAATAATAACCAAATAACCCTCTCTGGGTTCTTCACAGAAAAAAAGTCCATTGAACATTAACTTTCTGTTGTGCCGTGCACAATCTTAACAGGTAAAAGTTTAAGCTTAGTTGTCAGAGCAGAATCTATTACTCAAATGACTCATATGAGCAGTCTCTCAAAGTTCTTGTGTTCCTTCCTTATAATCCTTTTGTAGGTTCCAGTAGGCTTGTAGACACCGCTGTTTGCCTGTGAAAACCACAAAGCAAGCAGGCTGAGAAACCGAACTAAGTGATACAGCACCTACACAGCTGAGACTGCCAAGGCACACGTATGGTTGTGGAGATGGATTTTATCGCAGTAGATTTTATTATGATTACATTTGTTTATACTCAGAATGACTCATTCAAGTCAGAAAAGTGAGCTTACCTATGTATGTTCATCAGTGTGAACCGTGGGCCTGCATCTGGCTGGTGAGAAGTTGAATGTCAGGTTCCATTCTAGTCACAGCCAGTCTCAAACACTGATGCAGATGTTCATCTGTCAATCTTGATCTCATCGTAGTTTTAAGGTGTTTCATGTGCGAAAAGGTTTGCTCGCAGATATACGTGCTGCCAAAAAGTGTAAACATCTTCATTGCGTGTTTTTTTATGTTAGGGTACGTGTCGTTTGGGAGGGCGGCATAGAAGTCAATGAGACTGTTGGGCTTGAATGCGTCTTTCAGAACATCACGGTTCTGTAACTCGGCCAACTCAAACTGATAAGAAAGGTGGGCTTCATCGATGTCGGCAACAAAGGGGTTCTGGAAAAGACGGATTTCTTTTGCATGAACATGTAGTTCACGGAATCGTCACACCAAACTCCGCCTTCAGCATTTCCAGTGCTTCCACACACTTTTCAGCTGGGAACGGGACCGCTGGGTTCTCTGCAGAGAGGTTTTGGGTAGCAGGGAGATGGATGAAGTTGTGCTTTTTCACTTGTTCCAAAAGCAGCGCAAGTTTCACCTCAAATGCTTTTATGTGAGAATACATGTCGCAAATGAGTTTCCCCTGGCCTTGTAGCTGCAAGTTAAGGCTGTTCAGCATTTCTGTCACGTCTGTTAAAAATGCGAGGTGCCATTTCCATTCTGGGTCGATCAGCTCTGGGACCGTTTTGTCTTTTGAATGAAGAAATGCGTTAATTTCGGGAAGCAGCTCGTAAAAACACCTCAAAACTCTGCCCCGGCTCAACCATCGGACCTCTGTGTAGTACAGCACATCGCCGTGCGCAGACTCCAGTTCAGACAGGAATTGTTGGAACTGCCTTTGTTTAAGTCCCTTTGGTCTGATGAAGTTTTATGCATGACACCACAACCTTCATGACAGAATCCCACTTCAACACATTGCAGCACAGTGCTTGCTGGTGAATTAGGCAGTGGACTTGTAGCGGGGCGGTGAGACCCCGTTCTTCCATCTCCCGGTTCATGCGTCCTATTAGACCCCGAGACGGGCCCACCATACTAGAAGCCCCGTCAGTCGTGATGCTGGCAAGCTTTGACCAGTCTAGGTCCAACTCTTCCATAGTTTGGCATACTTTGCCGAAAATATCCTCCCCCGTTGTAGTCCCTTTGAGACTTTGGAGGGCTGCCAGCTCCTCGCACATCTCAAAGTTTGCGCTAACTCCACGAATAAAAATGAGCAGCTGCGCTGTGTCTTGCACGTCCGTGCTCTCATCCAGTGCTAATGAAAAAAAGTCAAATTATTTCGTCTTCTGCTGCAGCTGGGCATATACATTACCCCGCGCTGACTGACAGACTCACGGTATTAAAGACATCTTTCTTCTCGGGACACACCTCTTCCGCGACAGCATTCAAACATTTCTTGACAAACTCTCCATCAGTGAAAGGTTTACCGCTGCTTGCTATCAGTGGAGCAACCCGAAAGCTGGCCCGAACGGATGAATGGTTCAGCTGAGCTTGGCGAACAAATGTATTCTGCTGATCTAACAGTCCACTTTTTAGCTTTGAGAGTTTGTCTGCTCACATTTGGCCTTGCAAGTTATCATACTTGTCTTTGTGTTGGGATTCATAGTGTCGGCGCAGATTGTATTCTTTGAATACCGCCACCGCCTCTTGACAGATGAGACAAACAGCCTTTTCTTTGCATTGAACAAAAAAATAATCGTTTGACCACTGCAGGTTAAATACCCTGCATTCTGAATCAATTTTTCTCTTACCTAACCTTTTCGCCATTATTCCGTTCTATTTGACAGGGGCTAGTCTAGGATTCGCGTGGCCAGACTGAAAAAAAATCATAATGCGTCTCTGGTATTGTTCAGGGGGCCGGGCCAAATGTGGAGGCGGCCCTTGAACGCTACGATATGGTGGCTACTCTCTCTACTGTAAAAGGAGCTGAGCAGAGGAATGATAACAGACAGCGGGATCAGGATGATGTAACAGTGGGTCAGATGGTAAGACGAGATGTATGTTCGGCAATAATAATCAGCACTAACTCTATTAGATATTATTTTTTTTGAGAGAATTGCAGCAGACTCCTCGGGTCGACATGATGTCAGCGGTCAAACAGCTTTGCATGCAGAGAGAACCACACAAAGTTTCACTACGAACGTCCAGTCTCCTGCTTGCATCAATAAAGGCTGTCAGTTGAGTCTCACGCAGGCCGGTTCCACCTCATTGGCCGTGATTAATTGTCTATCATGTTTTCCCATGATTCTCAGCGTGTTCAGCAGGGACTGACTCCAGCTCAGCATTCTGGGAGTGGACTCTGGCAGCGCTTCTCATCAGAGCCATGACCTCTCCTTCCCTCCCTCATCGCCTGGACCCCTTTAACCTTTCCACTCTACCCTTGAAGACTCAGGATGGGCTGGCATTGGTGGGGTGAGGAGGTGAATTATGGCCCGAGTCAGGACATGGTCAACATGCTGGATTTCTCATGCTGACTTAGAGGCATGGCAATTACGATTCGAGCCAATAATTGAAGCATAATGAAGATGGATGGGGTCAGGAGGGAATACGGCGAGGTCGCATCACGGGCTAATTCACAACATTTATTTTGGAGAAAAGCATGCCAATAGCTGGGATACAACAGGTGAAGTGGGCTAAACTAAGGACTCCCAACACTCTGCCCACAGTGGTAAACATGCAAACAATCTGCAGCTGTAATGGGTTCTTCCTTTTCCCATTCTTCACTCTGCCACAAAGGTTTCTGCATAGGTATTATAAAACACAAACATAAAAAAGAAAAAAAAAAGGAAAGATTTCTTAAGCTAACTTTTCATGGAAATAACTCCACTGTTTGTTGGAGCAGAAGACTTAGGACCTTTCTTACTTTTTTCAAATTTGGAGAAGCTGATGATGACGATGGTTTGATTTTTTACATCTAAATTTTTTTTTTAAATAACAGGGCAAAATATTGGTTGAAAAAGTCACTCCAGTGACTAAAATCAAAATGTACATGTGATTAAAGTGAAGTATACAAAATCCTTTACATATATAAGCATTATAGTGCAGATCTTCAAACCAGCCTGAGTTGGTTTAGTCACTCCAACTAACAGCGAGTATACTACATAAAATTGCCACCAATGCTTTTGGCAAAATAGAGGCAAAGCTACAAAAACAGCCCCAAAATTCCCCTCATGCTCAGAAAAAGGATATTGTAAGCAATGGCTGTGAAAATAGACAAGAACGAGTCAGAGATAACATGTTAATAAGTTTTAGTCTGTTCACAGCGAGCTGTATGAAACACAATAGGTCGGGTTTTCGTCCATAATCTTTGCTCAATCGGCCATAATCTCTTCATAACTCTGAGTAATGCCCGGTAATATGAACAAGGGACGAGTCTTGGAGTCTCTCCACGGTGAGTAAATATACAACAACCTGGGAGCCGCAGTTCTCATATCTGAACCCATCTGAACACACTAACAGTCTAACACAGGACCATCTGTGTATCTTTGGAAGGACATTGAGGCCTTATTGGCTTCTTGAGAGTGAGCTTGTGTTAGCTAGAAACCATGCCCTGCCCGGAGGAAACAGGGGAATGGGCGGGTTTGGGATTCAAGAGGATCTGGCGCTGCCTTTAAACCATTGGTGGTCTCCACAAGCTCTTTGTAAGAGATTACATACTCCTACTGCGTATTAATAATATTCCTTTAATTAATTTCGGTGGTATAGAATAATTAAATGTCCTAAAATGTCAGTAAACAAGGTGCAGAAACATGCAGAAAGAAGCACACAGTGCAAATTGGACCTGAACCCAGCTCAACGTCTGTTTAAACTAAATGATCCAAGTTAATGCGAACAAATATCCAGTGGGCTGCTCAGAAGTTTCCTCATATCCTGCCCACACATACACACACAGCATGGAGGTATAAACACAAGCATACATATTATTCTCTAGCTCAAAAAGGGGCCCCAGAGTTACATTTACAGTGTTAAACCATGTCTCTAACATTCTTGAGAGCCAGTTGAATCCCTCCACCAACAATGTCCTTTGTTTCTGTGTCGAGGATATATTTAAAAAAATGGCGCCTGGGCTCGTTTGTCAAAATGGATATTTTTGTCGGTCTAAAACTCCCCAGCTTTCCCCCTGCTGTGTCAGACTTTGGGCGTACCTCATAGCGACTTTGCCAAAGCTTGTACAACCGCTCGGTAAAATAGTGCCAAAGCAGTCTGAATAACTCGCCAGAGTGTTTTTGGCAAAAGCTGCCAGCATGTTTCTCGACAGTGACCCACTGTGTTTAATACGCTGCTGACTGCCAAGGGTCACTTTCCATTTGGCTTCAGCGCATTGAGATTTAAACAGAGAAAGACATGGAGACAGCGAGAGAGAGAAGAAGCAGACATCTGCTGCTGTTTAAGCAGGAAACACCCTTTCTCTGTGACAAATAGATGAACAAGCCCACCTAACACTTTTCCCCTAATCAATAATTCAACAGTGACCTCATATGAATAGAAACAAGCTCTGAAAATGTAATAACCGCAGCGTTATCCAGCGCAGCCAAACATTTGTCATGTGTCTACATTTCGCATTTGTAATATTTAAATCCCCTTATAAACCTTGTGCTGTTAATTCAAACTGTGTCTCTGAAGATGTGGTAATGTAACACCCAGGGGTGTCAGTAGCATGACACTGACTGCGCTGTGTGTTTACAAAAGCTAATTCTCATGTCAAACTGAGCTCTTTCTCACAGCTCCTGTCTGCTTGTCTGGAAGGGCTGATGCTTCTGTCGCTTTCTGTCTCTGGCTACATCTGTCTTTTACTGGCAGGGATCATTTTTTGGAGCACAGCAGGAGGCCAACAACTGGCCCCTCTGTGGTCCAGTTTCAATCTGCCAAGCATTGAAATCATGTTGGAGAACAACGGACGACAAAGGAGAATCTGGTCTGTGGTCGGAGAGTTTCAGGACACATGTCAAGGACGTCAGAAGAAAATGATGGCTGGAAACTACTCATTTTGGGATTTGTGGAGAGTGGGGACAATACCAGCCGAGGCTTGAGAAGGAGACATTTACACAGAGTAGGAGGGATATCATTTTGAAAGAGGTGGAGGATGACAGATAGCTTTCCATACAGGGACTATCCATTTTCCACAGACTAAAAACAGGCATGGCGTCTGACAGTTGTTTTTAAATAGCAGTATACAAAATGTGCTTTATTTAAACCCTAAAACTGAACAGAACATTACAATATAATCCTGGTATATTGGATGTTAGATCCTGTTTTTCATGGTTTGGGCAATTTTTGTTCTGGTCATGATAAAAATAGACTCAGCAAAGTAATTGCTTGGACACTAAGATTTACAAAATCCAGTGAGTCAGAAAACACGAGCAGTCAAATGGTCAGATGGGTGTTAAACAAGCCAATAGTTGAGCTGGGAACCATTTGTGAACAGGAAGTGATTGCCCCAAAAATTACGATTATAATATATAAAAAAATACTTTATGCACATAAGTAGTATAAGTACAGTAGTAAAAAGTTAATTTGGAAAAAAAACATTTTCAAAAGGTACACCCTAGTGTTTCAACTGGGTATCACAACTTTCATCAGACGTTAGAGTTCCTTTAGTCATCAGTAAGGTAAGCATTGAATGTTGACTTTGTTTTGACTCCAGTTCAATGGTTGGGTCATCTCTATGGAAACTGAACAAATATTATCTAGTTGTTAAGACTAGTTAAGCTAATTATTTTGATGCGAAGTGTTTTTTATTTAAACAATTTCTGTTATAATCTTTTCAACAACTCGCACTGCCAAACTCTTAGATTAGACTTCCTCCTCTAGCCCTTTAGTATTTTGGACAGGTGCAGTCAATAACTGAGAATGTCTTTCCAAGGAAAGTTTTTTCTTTTTTAAGTCAGAAATGTGTGGAATATTGTGGTTCTTCCTCTTTACAATTCTGAATCTATTTAGCTACTTCCACGACTCCAAGACCCGTCACTACTCCACAACCCCACCTTTGTTCGTAACTACTCAGCCTGATGTAGGCAGACCCCCATCAGTGGTACCAACCACCCTATTTTACTGCTGTTGCCAACAGGAGATATAAAAGGGCAAAGAAAAAATGACAAGTCAAAGGATTAAAAAAGTGTGTGTCTGGGATATGAATAATGTATGAGTGGCAGGTCTGATTGATGTGGGGTATTGGGTTTCCAGCCAGCCAGTGGAGGGGTGTGTGTCCGTGCCCAAAACCCCATCACACAGCACTGCTGACTTCAAAGGGTGTGGTCTGGACTCACTCATACACAAACACAAACTCTCTCTGTTACACACACACACACACACACACACACACACACACACACACATTCATATGCACAACTCACTCAGTTATTCACTCACACTCTTTGAACCACACGTAGATGAAGACACACATCTGCACACTCTCTTTCCTCACAAAAATGTACACAGACAGGCACACACACACAGACATGCTGGACTTCCTGTGCTCCCAAACAGGAACACACAGGCTGCTGTGTCCTGGATGGTGGGTCTGGGATATGGGTGGAGGCAGGCCTGGCTTTCCACACCTGTGTTTGCAGCAGTAATTAAGGGCGCATGCTATTTCGGGGGCTGCTCTCTCACACACACACTCTGAAGCATACAGAGGGAGCTCTCAGTGCCTGAAGCGTACAGTACACGTAGGCTGGTGTTTGCCCAGCAGCGCAGCGCCTTGTGTTTTCTGTGGTTGGACAGTGTGAATGCTAGTGGAAAGATTTAAATGGACTGTAAATACAAACAGTCATATTTCCAGTTCCAGGTCATTTAAGAGCTAGTCATGGTTGGCCCACGAAGGCCTTTATGACATGACAGACAGCAGACCTCAAGCAGTAGCTCAGCTAACGTGCTTAGTCATGTGATCAGCTGTGTTTTACTCAACTTAATATGGGTATTATTTCACCTTTTCATTATAGTAGCAAAAAGTACTTTACAGACCATAATCGTTGTTACATTTATCCCACTAATAAGTATTGTCTGCATAGCAATAACTTGATGTACCTTAACCAGTCCAAAGACACTTAATGCGCTATTATTTAATATTATATTATATAAATGACTCGAATAAAGCAAAAGCAAGCTCCCCTTTCCGACATTACGACATATCGGCAGCTAATCTGGATCAGCCCCGTTGTACCCACGTTTTTAGAGATTTGTGTACGGAGGAAAAGAGAGGGG
>NW_011347539.1:0-2277 GCF_000735185.1 Notothenia coriiceps
CTCTCAGGACGTCTCACATGTCTCTGAGGGACAGAGAGAGATGACACTGAGAGGAGAGGACTCTCAGGACGTCTCGCATGTCTCTGAGGGACAGAGAGAGATGACACTGAGAGGAGAGGACTCTCAGGACGTCTCACATGTCTCTGCAGAGTGTCCACATGGAGACTCTGTGAGGAGAGAGTCCTGATGGTGGAGGATCCATACAGAAAGACTGGTGTCCTCCCAGCAGGAAGACGAGCTCCCAGCATGCACCACAGCGACCGGAGGAGCATCTTGACACCTGGAAACAAAAACAAAAGTTTAGATTTTGCACGAAAAATATCAGATTCTGCGGGAAAAAGTTACATTTTCAGTCTCTTACTCAGGGTTTAACGTGTAAAAAATACAGTACAGCGTGTTTTTTTTATGATCAATTAATGGTTAATGGAGCTCCCAGCATGCACCACAGCGTCCGGAGGAGCATCTCCACACCTGGAAACAGCTGCAGGAGCTAAGCAGGACAGTCTAATGTTAACACAAAATAAGAGTAAAACCAACAGCACTGACCTTGACTACAGTAACCAGCTTTACATATCCTCTCTCTCGTTATCAGTCTGCTTAACATTAACACATGCAGTGTTTAATAATGTGCATAAGGCAGATATTATTACAAATACAGAGTTAAACCTGCAGCTGCATTTAAGTGAAGCTAACAGATTAGCATGCTAATGAAGCTACAATCACTCCCTGTGTGACTGTTAGCATCTTGTTAGCATCTTGGTAGCTCACCTGTGGGTGTATCTGACGGCAGATATTCAGCAGCTTGTTGTTTTGAATCTGCTTCAAAGTGTCACAAAACGTTTTAAAATGTTAAAATAAAACAGTAAAAATAACATCTCTGAAACATGCCTTCCTGCTGAAGGTGACGTAAATCACGTAATGACGTAGATGCGTACTTTTTCCATCCCCGAGCGCTGACTGGCAGGCTGACGAATGTGTATTTCTTTAGATGTTAGGCTCAAAATTAATATTATACAAAGTTGGACTTATTAGTTTTGAAGAACATCCTCTGGTAATTTGTTTTAATAATAATTACACACACACACCTCAGTCTGAGGGCTCCTTTCCTCAGGCTTCTTGGTTTCCTGTAAGTCTCAACTCAGGGTAATAAACAGCCTCTATTGACCTTCAGCTCCATCAGAGCTTTGCTTTAACACAATTTCACACATTTACTGTTTCAAAAGCTTGAAATCACATGCAATCTTTACAAATACAACCTTTTTTTGTATTAATAAAGTCTCCAGATGTTAGCTCTGTAGCGCCCCCTCTGGTGGAGTTAGGGTTTTTCAAGGAAACTTCTTTTAAAACACAGTTTATGGAAGTTATGGTAAGTTAACGCAGAATAAATAAATGATGTATGATTTATGGTACATATTACTTATTAGGCATAAACTAAATTGCACACAATGTTGGTTTTGCTAAGTAAAGGTGAGAACTGCATGCCGAAGAACAGGTACAAAAACAATTGAAATACTGTATCATATTAAATGTTCAAATTAGCTAAATTCACAGTTAAATCTCAGCAGGTGACTCTCAGGTGTGCACGGCGTCTCCTGTTGCATCATGGGAGATCGTACACCATACACACTCAGATAACTGTTTTTCTGCAGAACAAAGGTCAAATTCTGCAGGAATTATATCACTTTTTGCAGGAAAAATATCAGATTCCTGGAAGTTAAAGATCTGTTTTTGCAGGAAAAGGATCAGATTCTGCAGGACAACGTTACATTCGCAGCCTTTCACTCAGGGTTAATATGTAAAATGTTCAAATTGTAGCATGTTTTTTTATAATCAATCAACCGTTAAGGTACTTAGAACGATATGTTTTCAGCCTCTGACAGAAAACTGAATTAAATCTGAGCTTTTATTATTATGAATGTCTTGCACTACATTTTATTCCTGTACTTTATGTTATAACTTTCTATCGTCTTGGCTCTTCAACCCTTTTTAAATGTCCTTTTTGTCAGGGAATCATTCGCCCTGCATGTCCTCCTCCTTCGCCCTCTGACGCAGAGGCCCAGCCTCGAGCAGCCTGCGACCGGGCAGTCGGGATGGGTATCGTTTGAAATGTATCGATTCCGATTCCGGTTCTGCTTATCGATTCCGGTTCTTATCGATTCCCCGTTTCGATTCCAAAATTGTAAAAGAAAGAGGTCAAACGTTTAGATAACAAAAATATCTTTATTCTTTTAAGCTTTAACTGAAATTGTTACAAATGAAAAAAATATACATGCAATA
>NW_011347539.1:2717-4202 GCF_000735185.1 Notothenia coriiceps
GTGAGCTGGGTTACTGGTGTCGTTTCCTGGTTGCTGCGTGGGGTCTGCGAGACACAGCGAATGGAAAGGTGGGGGTGCTGAGGGGGCTGCAGCACCCCCATCTGCGAGGCTCCACTAGCGGTCCGTTTACATGCAGAAAAAGCTACAAAACACAAGGGGACGGGTAATAACCAGAAGAGCATGACATGGGACCTTTAAATAAAATGCATTATTATTAATAATAATATTTAATTAAACATCTTTAAACATATTTTAGATTCTTAAAAAAACTCTATTATTATCTAAAAATGTATTATCAATAACAAATACTGGTAAAAAAAATACTACTATAATAATAATAAATAAACAAACTTTAAAAAAAAAAAAATTCAAGATGAATACATTTTAGCATTAAACATAACTATTTATTGTTGAATTGTTTAGTAACAGTAAAACGTTTATTTCAATATCATTATTCCATTTATTAATGATTTATTCTTCATGTAAATAAATTCATGTGTTTTTATGAACAGTTTTCTAAATGTGTGTTTCCTCCAGACTGTTTCCTGAGAGCTAAAAGCTTAACGCTGATGAATGAGTGATTATATAATGAGTGACTGGAACAGAGATGAATAAATGCTCCTTTGTTTCCGGAGCGGCTTAACGGTCTTTCTGCATCACATCATCAACGCACTGCACTCTGGGAAAGACTTGTGTAATTATAATAAAAACATGAAGAAGAGTCTGACAGGTCACGGTGCAAACAGGGGCTGGTGTGTTTTTATTGTTTAAATTAATTAATTAGGTTTACAGTTGTTTGCTTCCTTTAAGCTTCCCCCTGGCGTCCCACAGGGATCCACACTGGGCCCACTTTGATTGATCTGATGTGATAACAATCTGCATCGTGTTGCATTCACTGCCCGTCGTGATTCTGTGCCTCCTCTTCTGACTGAACATGTTCAATAAAAACTGATTATATGTGAATAAAAAATCCTCCCGTTTATTCATACATCATATTATAATCTGGAGAATTTTAAATCATAGCACCCTAACGAACATATTCCTTTATATGCAACTCTACTTGTCAGGGAATCATTCGCCTTGCATGTCCTCCTCCTTCGCCCTCTGACGCAGAGGCCCAGCCTCGAGCAGCCGCTATCTCCCTTAAGGAGGGGCTGCCCTGGCAAGTTGTTGTTGTTACCAGTTTGCGACCGGGCAGTCGGGATGGGTATCGTTTGAAATGTATCGATTCCGATTCCGGTTCTGCTTAACGATTCCGGTTCTACTTAACGATTCCGGTTCTTATCGATTCCCCGTTTCGATTCCAAAATTGTAAAAGAAAGAGGTCAAACGTTTAGATAACAATAATATCTTTATTCTTTTAAGCTTTAACTGAAATTGTTACAAATGAAAAAAATATACATGCAATATAAATGTATTGCACAATAGCTGTGCTTTATTTTAACTGAGCTTTGCCTGTGGCAAGCTATTAACAGGCTTTACACT
>NW_011347540.1:0-3418 GCF_000735185.1 Notothenia coriiceps
GGGTGAGTTCCCTGGAACACCGGGGACACATATTCATGTATAAAAGACGTACAAAAGTGCATTTTGCATGATAGGTCACCTTTAAATGTTAAATTATTTTTCAGAAAAGCTATGAAGAAAGAATGTAGGCTAACGGTCCGTCCACACACAGGCATGAAAAAAATCTTTAAAAATCTTGATGCTGGGCGTGTCTGAAGCTTGGCGATTTTTTGCGAGCAATGCGACCAACAACCAATCACATGAATCTCCCACCCCCGACATACAAAGCAATAGCAATGTTAAAACTAAGTAAACTGGATATAAACTCCCCAAACAGGCGAAAACCTACCAGTTTCACCCACTGTCTCTGCCACCTCCCAGGTCTGGCTCTCCCAGCTTGCACGCGGTTTGATTGGCTAGCGCTTGTCCTAGCGGGATTTGCATAAACGGGATTTGATTGGCTGATGCCAGCTTCGGGAGCATCAAAAGTTGAACATTGCTCAACTTTTGATGCTCACGATGCTTGCAAAGCCATGCTCCCCACAATGCAGTTCGGCGAAGATTAAAAATCTTCTACGTCACCCCATTCAAGTGAATGGGCGAAGCTTTGAAAGATTTTTTTCATGCCTGTGTGTGGACGGGCCGTAATGCAGGAAAGGCCACAATCTCAGTGTGTCAAGTGTTAAAGCCTGTTTAGAGGAGGACTAGTCTTACTTGGTTGAATCAGCCGTCTGTCCTTTATTATCTCAAGTGTTTATTTAAACTCTTGTCATGTAGCCCTTGGCTTCTATCCTGAGGTAGGGAAGGCAAAACAAGTGGAGTGATTATCATCATCGGGCCAGGAAGGGTGGGCAACCGCAGTGGAACTTATCACATCCATCTTGCAGTCCTTGTCGTTGTGAACTAAACTTGTTTGCACCTTCTCTCCTCCTGATCCCAGAGCCTCATGTGAGAGGATGACACCTCCCCTTCCGTTGCCTACTTCCTACAGGCCCTAATCCTCTGCAAATTAACTCTAAACAAGCTCAATTATAGTTAGTAGACTTGATAGGATCTATGTTCTCTTTCTGCGTTGAAAAACAACCTGATTAGACACCTTCTGCTGGGGTATCTGCACAACAAATGCAAAGATGCATCAGATTTTAACTGCCTTACCGCCTACCTGTTCCTGATACCGCATATCTGAATCTTTTTAAACAAGGATTTCTCATGTGAATAGTGTAAGAACTTTGATGGCTTTCATAGCAAAAGCATGGAGCCAAGGTTTCCTATCACTGGGACTCATCTCACATAAACAGGCACTGCCCAAACAATGACTATAGCAACATTTCTGATAGCACAAACAGCTTCCTGATATAATTACACAATCAGGAAATTAACAAGACAGTGTGTCTGCTGCAGCAGGACCATGTTCTGTAAGCTGTATGTAAGACAGGAAGTGTGGGTGAGAGTAGGAGGGGTTAAACACCCCTTTGAGTGCAGTTTCCCTGAGGTGCAGGCTGCCCTGTACATCCACACAGTTAAGTGTCTGAGTCTGGAGATGGGACTAGGCATAGCCACTATTGGTGGAAAGAAAATTCAGATCTATTACTGAAGTATAAAATAAAAAGGAAAAGCACAGGAACAGTTGAGTTAAATAACTTCATATATTAAAATACTAGTGATCCATTCATTATTTAACTGTCAGATTAATATAAGACAACAGAAAATCCGACTACACTGTTTGATTCATCTTCCAAATATTTATAACTGCATGTGTCCCTAACCATAATTAAATCCAGATTTTAATCCAACTCATGATATATCCAATCCAACTCAATAGCACATTTAAAAACAACAGAGTTGACCAAAGTGCTATATGCCTAAACCTAACCAAATCTGAACCAAAGCATTGTTACTTCATGAAACAGAACTGTTTTTAATTATGAGAAAAGGTATTTTGTTATATTCTAAAGGGAATTTACAAACAACGTATGTTGTCGAGGACTTGCTGATTGGGAGTATGTCACTTGATTTGAGGTGCAGTGTATGTATGATAATTGATGCCTGGATATTATAGAACTCCACTGTAATCAAGCGGACAAATGATTGTACTGAAAAATGTATTTGTGAAATAACCATAGTTACATGAAGTATTGATTAGGTGGAACACAATTATTATGATATTGATCCATGACAGTCAATTTTTTCAAAGTCAGTTAATAAAAAGGGGACCTGACAACATATTAATTACTTTTCTCAGATTTCTCCTCCTAACAAAGCATATTTTTCCATTAGTACTACGGGCTGCTGAAAGGCCAAACCTGGAAAGGGCTTTAGCTCAGAGAGAGAGAGCTGTCAAGCAGGCTAAGAGAGCGAACATTACACCTTTATACATACCTAAATGTAAATATACACAGGCAGACAAGCAAGCAAACACATGTGTGTGCAAACACAATTCATAAGGTGAGAGGTAGAGCTCTCCCTGACACCCACAGGCCCTGCTGCATGAGAATGTTTTTAATCGCCACTCCCTTGTTTGCTCTGCAGCTTATTCTCGTCTCTTCTACATATTTTTTTGTCTGGTTGCTGTATGTGTTGTGAGGGGCAGACTGGGACTAAAATTCAGCCCTGGAAACTGACCCAGTCGGGCCACATGAAATGTCAAATGTTAGAAATCCGCTATTTATTATTTAAAGTTTTACGTCCGATTCGCTCCTTTTTTCCTCTCTGTACACAGCTCCAGTTTGGGCATTGGCCTGTCATCAGATTTCATTTTTAGTTGCTGCTGCCTGTAGCGGAAGTTTAGTACAATTATTTTTGATTAAATACTCCAAATCTCCACCCTCCATAATTGCACTTGCTTTAGTTGCTTGCTACTATTTAAAGGTCACATGTCATGCTTTTCCGGTTATTACCCGTCCCCTTGTGTGTTATGAAGGTCTTTCTGCATGTAAACGGTGTGCAGAGTCAAAACCCTCAAAGTACACCCTGTAGCGAGTAAAACTCTAAAACAGAAAATACCTCCCCAAAACGCCTCGTTGGTGAAACGTCATCATGACGTCATCATCCATTTGATTCTTCCGGGTACATGCTTACGAAAGCACGTACCCGGAACTAAATGGGCCAATCCGTGGAGCCGTTACGTTACGTCCACGGAGCCGTTACGTTAAGCCCCCGCTGATTGGTCCAAATTGACCAATCCACACACACACACTCATTTCAGGCAGCCCTGCTGATCTCTCCTCCCTGGCTGCAGGCTGATAACAGACAGTTGGGATTGCGCAAAATTCTCTCTGCAGACCCATTCTTACAGCGTTTATCAACCTATAAACCTTTTTCTTACTCAATATCAAGCCACACTTATTGTTTTTATTTCGGCTGTGACTTTGTGTGTGTTCAGGTTGAGTTTGGCTGTGTATCGCTAAACAAGGAAATCACGGAGGGGGGCTCCACGGAG
>NW_011347541.1:0-291 GCF_000735185.1 Notothenia coriiceps
TGCAATTTGTTTTTGAAACTGAGCATTTTGGTTCCCTTGCATCATTTTAAAGCTCGGGTAGATGAAATTGTATTAGATATCTGTCATTGTGAATAGGTTGCTAATGTATACCCCTGTAATTATGTTGTATGATGTCCTTTTTGTTTTCTGTTGTTTTTATGTGTAACCAACGTGCTGCAGGTCTCCCTTGAAAAAGAGATCGTTGATCTCAATGTGATTTTCACCTGGTTAAATAAAGGCTACAAACAATTAAAATAGCTCTGCAAACATATTCCTCTTGCTGCAGACCGC
>NW_011347542.1:0-8662 GCF_000735185.1 Notothenia coriiceps
AATCTGCTGCCGCTTAGTGGAGAAGACCAAATATGACATTCACAGACATTCCTTCACGAGCCTGTTCACAATGAGAAGCTATTTATCTGATATAATACCCTTGTATGTATATAAGAGATTAATATAACGCGATTAGTGTTGGATATATTATTTACATTACAAATCTGTGTACCGTGATGAAATATGATGATATTTTACGACAATTAAATATGTGGTCAAACCATGTAGCAAAGGAAATGTACACAAGGGAAACGACTTCTTTCCTGGAGGGATTTTAATGTATTCGAGAGGCAGCTTCAGTGATTCGAGACTACAGCATATAATCGAGGGATGTTTTAGCGCTGATTGGCTGAGCCTTTCAGCTATGGTGTGAACTATTCTCCGATTGGCCTTTCATCCCTGTCAATCATTGTTGTCGCAGCCCTCTGATAATGCAGCATGGGCGAAAATACCAGACCCAAAAGCTACAGCCGAGGAAGCAGACCGCTCTACTGTTAACGATTTTGGACGATTGAACTGAAAGGTAAATAGTAAACCATCGTCCTTTAGAAAACCGTAATACGGGTTATCATATTTGTCCATTATGAATAAGATTAACACGCTGTCTGGTTGTTGGGTATTGTTAGCCACCTGGACGCTGAGATGCTAACCCACATTGAGGGAGGCTCTCGCCACGTTAAGTTAGCTCGCTGGCTAATTTCCTGCTGCTACTCTAAAGTAAATAGGCAGAAGACGATAAAGCAGGCAGTTAGAAATGACCAATACTTAAACATAGAATCACATAGTTATATATCGAAGTAACGACGAGGGGTTGTCTTAAGACTGTTTAGGTCGAAATTACCATTTAGCTGTGGTCGATGTTAGCAACTTAGCATTTAGGCTATGATGAGTTGACTTCAGCTGGAGTGCTGAGGCTGCCCGGTTAGTGGAGGCAATGACGAACCAGAAGAACTGAAAAGTCAGACAGTTAGGTAGCTAATCACCCCATTCAAAGTGAATGCTGAAGCTTTCAACGCACTCCGCTGTGTGGACGGGCCGTAGGAGCAAAGGGATTTCAGAAGTGACAGCAGTAGCTGTGCTGCCTTCAGGTGCTCGATAAAAAAAAAATCCCTCGTTCGCATTACATCCACGAGTGGGTTAGTGTGATTTGAGGTGCTTAGTGGTTACTATAAATAGTTGTTTCATTTAAACATGAACATGTCCAGCAGCTTTATTCTTGTCAGCAACACTATTGGCATAATGAAATAACTGGACGAAAAAAATACAATAACCGTAATAGTACTGTCTGAATATGTGCAAATGGTGCATCTTAAAACGTGCACATGTGTAATTGAGTTATTTACATGTGCTTTTATCAGTCGTGAGTGACAGGAGCAATTGAAGTAATTACATATTAGTTATCCAGGTGAACTTCTCTATGACCTACATATAACATAATTGAACATGTTGACATCAGTATTAAGTCCATTTTAATTTGCGTTTTGTTTTCATGTGGCAACAATTTTGAAACACATTTTCCTACTATTTGAGAAGTTTGAACCAGCATTCTCGTCGTTGAGTTCATAATCTAATAAAGTATTTGACTAAACATTTTAACTTTAATTACAGTTTTTCAAATGCCGCTGTAACTAAATAGATTTTTGCCATATTATCGCACGGTTCAGAGATTGCAGTTGATTTGAGCTCTATAAAAGTTTCCCTAAAATAAACATTTCGAAACAATTCAGTCAGTCGTGTTGGTCACGTCAAGGCCACTTTGTTGATTTAAATTGTTCTAATCTTTTGTATGTGTTGGTCCTAATATAATGCACTAGTGTGCTTTCAGAAACCTAGAAACAAATATATGTGTTGCTGTTATTTGCCCTGTGATTGCATTACTAATGTATTTCATCCGATTAAAAAATATTGACAACTCCAATGATGTCTCTAAGCATGTCAGTATGAGAAGTGCTTCTTAAATATAAGACAAGCAGGTATATATTTTTATAGCCAGCATATAAGTCATTAGAGGCCACTTGTTTCCATGTTCATATTAAGGAATTGCATCTCATCTGCAGTTGCTTGAAATAGTGTAAGTAGAGAGTATTGAATGAAGAACCCTTGTCAGTATTGTTGGTACATATGGGGCTTTGGCATCATTATTGGTGGCAGTATTCACATGTGGATTAAGTGGTCAGTCCAGGCCACTAGACAGTGCCAAACTATCTGACCAATTTAATGGTGCAGTGTGATGAAACAAAAACATATTCTGCCACCTTATACACCTGTGTTGTGGTCAGTGTATCTGCACTGGCGCCTGGTCTTGCAGTTGCATCGCTGCAGGTAGTCGAGTCCCTGTGGGCTTTGCCGCTTTTTTAGTTGTATCAGTATCACCCGCACGTGAAGGTCAGTGTGCCCTTGTGCATATAATGCATGTTCAGCCCTCCTTCCCTCTTCATGACGTCAATGCCCACTCCGATGAGCACGATGATCGTGATGCTCCATGCCTTTGGTGTTAGTGTCAAACTGTAACATGATGTAATGCTTTCCCTTCTGAAGGAGGATTTGTTGTGTTTGGAGCAGGAGGATACTGAATGCCCCTCGGTCAGCATTAAACATATTTTGCCTGCCTTCTGCCTTTTTAACACTCCAGTAGTCAATCACTGAGCTGTGTCTTGCAGACAGTATTTTGTATTACCCCTGAAATATAAGACGAATGCAAATGTTCTTTGTCATACGATTGATAGTCTCCATGATGAGCAGATATACTGAAGAAAACATGCCAATTGGTGGAAGATAACAATAAAGCATTGATGCAGGCTTTATAAATGGCAGCTAACAGCAACTGTTTACACCTCATGTGCTCTTATTCTTGTGCTCTCTTGCTTGTGCTCTCATGCTTGTGCTCTCATGCTTGTCCTCTCCCTTCCCATACACTCTCCGCCACCCTCCGTACCAACGTCTGCTGTGTTGCATAACTGTGGGGACAGCTGCCAAGTCCCAGCTGGCTTCTCAGATGCATTCAGTCCTTATATTTGTTGTGGAGCTACGTCAGGATATGTGGCCTGGAGAGTGTGTTATTGGGCACTTACGTGATTATCTGAGAGATAAATTCAACATTTATTTGATCAGCTGAAGGTTTACTTAAGGCCCTGTTCAGCTCAAAAGGCCATTAACACTCCCACAATGACAGTTTAAAGTCCCAAAACATTGACAATGTAAAAGACAATCAAGGTGCTTTGATGTAGATCCAATAAGACGTTTGATTGATCCCTATAAGAAATGAGTGTTGTTATTTTTGTTTAGTTTTATGTGGGCCTATTGAAGTGATTTTGTGAACAATTTATGACATCCAACTTTCTCTGCAGTGATGTTCCAACAATGCCGATAGTGGATAAACTCAAAGAGGCGTTAAAGCCTGGTCGAAAGGAGACGGGGGATGAGGGGGACCTCAACAAACTGTTGGCCTCTTCTGCCAAGAAGGTCCTCTTGCAGAAGATCGAGTTTGAGCCTGCCAGCAAGGGTTTCTCATATCAACTGGACAGCCTGAAGAACAAGTATGTTATCCTCAATCCCCGCAACGAGGGCGCTACGGGCCAGAAGGCCTCAGAGCCGGCCTCGATAAAGAGGCAAGGTAAGCTATCCAATTGAACTCTAACATTTAGATAGTTTGACATTTTTTTGGCTATAAAAGTGAACACAAAAGAAAATGACAAGGCATTGACTGCACTTCTTCTCCAGTCTCAGAGAACTCAGGTGGGGGCCAGAGCGACGGGATCTCTGCCCCACAGAAGATGCTCTTTCCAGGGAGTAAGCTCACCCTTAAATGGGAGCGTGTGTACAGGGTGGGAGCCGGTCTCCACAACCTGGGAAACACCTGCTTCCTCAACTCCACAGTGCAGTGTCTCACCTACACCCCGCCACTTGCCAACTACTTACTCTCAAAGGAGCACAGCCGTGCCTGTAAGTCTTTAAGTCATTCTCTTTAATTCTGCCAAACTCCCAGCTTTCCCACCATTATATTTAAGCCCACAAGTTTAATTCTTGCGGTGAAACATTCAGCGGACTATGAATTACTGACTTCAGACTTAATGTTTTGCTATTACAGGTGACTAAGGCATTAACATACCAAACAAAGCTTGTAAAACTTGACCATTTAATGAGCCCATATGTTATGAGGGTCAACCACCTTGATAAAGACCTCACATAACACATTCCTGTACTTTTGTGAGTGACTCTGATTTTCTTTGTTTCTATCTTTGTTGTAGGTCACCAGCCAGGCTTTTGTATGATCTGTATAATGCAGAACCATATCATTCAAGCCTTTGCCAACACAGGCAATGCCATCAAGCCCGTCTCCTTCATCAGAGACCTGAAAAGTAAGTAAACCCCCAGCGTCCGTCAACACCCTGTGATTGTTTCTGAGCTCGCTAGGATCAATGTAGGTCAGGAGTGACACCTGAATTCCTCTTTAAAACTGCTCGAGGCGAGGTGACGCAACACTGGCCACAGCGTCCCATGTGACAGCCAGGCTCTGCAGTGCAGAGCGGTGAGAGAGCCGGCTGTGAATGAACACCATGTAGAGACGAGATGAGGTGTGAGTTGCACCTTGACATGGTGATGTGCTGTGCTGCTGTCTCACAAAAGCCTGCCTCCCTCCCTACCTGCCTGCTACTTCCTTATGTGCTGCTGCAATCATGTCTCCACCTCCTGCGCCTCTTTTTCCACCTCTCCCTCCCCCGTCACCCCCTCCCTCCCCAATGCCCTCTCTGTCTCCTTGTGACTGCAGGCTGAGAGGAGCAGCTTTAGCACAAAAATGTGCAGTCCACCATTTTCACTCCTTTTTAAACAGAACTCTGAGATGTACTCTGTGTCTTCATGGTCTCCCTTTCACATGCATCTAGCTGGTGGCCATCCCTTTACAGCTAGAACAATGTAAATGCATACAGGGACATTTCCACATCTGTGCCCCCTGCTCTGTACGACCCTTCCCCCTCCCCCCCCCAAAAAAAAAATACAAATACAGTGCAATGTCATCATGCTAAAATCAAAAGAGCTTACTGATACTGAATCTCACAGTTACTGCCTCTCAACCTGAATCAAACCATAACCAGCTAATCATATGCCCATATATTCTAGATGTTGTTTCCCCCCCCTCTACGAGCATCGCCCTGAACGGGTCATTAGAGCATGGTGTCTTATTCCTCTTTCCCACTCAGAGGTGACTCAATGCCATAAATGCACAGCGATGCTATGCCAGGAATGCGGTGATGACCACATCGTTCTTAAGGCGCTTTTCCATTAGGAAATAACAGTACATTATCTCTAATGTGAGGCTTTTAGATGAGATGTCAGTCTGCTGAGGTCGTAAGCTGCTTATGAGGTCACGGTCATTTTACTGCATGTCTGAGATGCATAAGGAACTAACCTTTTATTATAGTAACTGTCAGTTGCCAGTAGAGTGTACTCTAAGCTTTACAACATGTTAAATAAATAATCTACATTGATTACTACTCTATAATTTGCTTCACAACTTTGCGTAAATATCGTGAAAAAAAAAATGTAAACAGTTATAGAAATAATGGCCGTCTAGTGGCCATCATTTAAAAAGCAACACAAGTTTGTTTGCGCCTTTTTGCATCCTTTTAATACTGACAGGAAGTTATGAATTACAGCTCATCATTTATTAAGCCCGTTTGTTGTTTTGCAGAAACGTATTTTTAGACTATGTCGGCTGACTTAAAGATTGTTGATGTTTCCTCTAGCTGCTCTGCTGTCCTTTTGGTGTCATCATTTTCTGTGAATTGTATGAAAAATGTAGGCCATACATATTTAAGATTTATGCAATGAACACTTATGTGCACTCGGCTCAGCTTTTATTCAAAGTAAAGCCACGGTTAATCCGCCTAAAGCAGTGGTGATTACTTGCCCGTTAAAGATATTGCAACATCTACTCTAAATTCTCCCTTTTCAGGAAGTGATGTGGCTAAAACTTGATTAATTGTCCTCATTTTGTTAATGCATTCAGGGTTGGGAAACTTTAATTAGCACAAAGCTTACATTTTCTTTTGTCTCCCACAGAAATTGCCAGACATTTTCGCTTTGGAAGCCAAGAGGATGCTCACGAATTTTTGCGGTACACCATCGACGCCATGCAGAAAGCCTGTCTCAATGGCTACCCCAAGTAAGGCTTTACAATGATTTCTTTAAAGTGTTACAAGTGTGTATGTTTTACTGGGCCTCTTAGTGAAGCTAGACCCGGTAGCAAAGCTCACTGTCGAGTTCTGACCAGTTTCTCTTCCTGTCTTTAGGCTCGACAGGCAGACCCAGGCCACAACCCTGGTCCACCAGATCTTTGGAGGTTACCTCAGATCAAGAGGTATTGGCTTTTTTTTCGAAGAAAGAAAGGCAACAAATATCGCCTATAGAACTGTTTACTCATTATTAATTTGACATTTGATTCTTCTGTTTTGTGTATTGATTCATTACCCAGCTGACTAAAGACATGTCAACTAAATCTATAATGCTAAAACCGCTTGATGTAGTTCAATTCCCTTTTATGCTGAGTTGACACATGCTGATCCAAAGTCAAAGGCAGACTGTGGTTTGTACGAAAAACTTAAAGATGTTTTTTAACAATATTAACACACCCATATTACTAAACCAAACAATTGGTGGTTAATAAAAGTTATTAAGATTTTTTTTTTTTGTTGTAACTACTGACGGAGCAAAATAAGATTACAAGTATTCTTACTTTTTTAAAGAAATCACATCAGCAACATATTAAATAGACTGACTTAATGTGTAGTTACACTTTCAAAGAATGCTGTTTGCATAAGGACTAGTATATTTCCTTTCATAGTTTGCATTTGAAATGTTAAAGTATAAGTTAAGCAGCATGTCTCTCAACTCTCCAATTTTCAGATATTCAATATTTTTTATATTTTCAGTTTATACATTAGTTTGTAAAATATGGAAATGTATCAGCAATTAGGCAGCAACATGTTAAATTGTAGGATATACAGTACTTGAAATGTAAATATTAGTGAAATATTAATATTATTAACATCGATTTCTTCTGAACCGACCCTAATAGTCACATTTTGTTTTTTAATTGTCTTTCAGTGAAATGCTCTATTTGTAAAAGTGTGTCCGACACGTATGACCCTTACCTGGACATCGCTGTAGAGATTCGGGTATGGTAAACAAGATATTATTATTTAACCTTTTATTTCCACGGAAATTATTTCTTAATTGTATAAACTTCACTCTTTAACACCGTGTATCTCTGTGGGTTATTTCTTTCAGCAAGCAGCAAACATTGTTCGTGCCCTTGAACTGTTTGTTAAACCAGACGTACTATGTGGAGAGAATGCCTACATGTGTGCCAAGTAAGTGCCCTTATGGATTCTGCAGAAGTTAGTAAAACGATATCATTTATCATATAACCTTTCTGAGTCATGACTTTCATTGTTTCTCTCCAGGTGCAAAAAGAAGGTTCCGGCGACCAAGCGCTTCACAATCCATCGACCATCTAACGTGCTGACCGTTTCTCTGAAGAGGTTTGCCAACTTCAGCGGCGGGAAAATAACAAAGGTGCATTTTCACACTATTGGCTGTTTTCAAAATGGCTGTTTTTAATTTCTCAGTGATCTCATATTTCAGTTTTGTTTTCCCCTCCCAGGATGTTGGGTACCCAGAGTTCCTGAACATCCGCCCCTACATGTCTCAGAGCTCAGGCGACCCTGTGATGTACGGCCTCTACGCGGTGCTGGTGCACTCCGGCTACAGTTGTCACGCTGGCCACTATTACTGCTATGTCAAGGTGAGCTGGGCAGAGGCACAATCTTTAAACAAAATAAATAAATAAAAGATAGTCCAGACCTGAGGATGATTTAAAAAAAATAAAAATAAAAAATAACGAAATGAACACAATAAAGGCAAACTGTCTTAAAAGAGTCTTTTTAAGTATCAAATTAAACATCTTACCCATCAAATTACTAAAAATGTTCTAACATCATACCGGAAGGAATGATACAAAAACATATAGGCTAAAGCATAGAAGTAGTAAGTAGCTACATTTAATTTCTAAGTATTAAAAACTCTTATTTTTTTTGTAACTGGTTTGAATTACACTTATCAGCAGTAACATTAACTTGTTACATAAGCATTTGTTTCCAATATTGTATGACTTCAGTTGCATAACTTTGTACATAAACCTATACCCTTATTTATTCTAGCTCAAAAGAATCTTCTATCATGGTATATGTTGTTTTTTATATCATATATGTGACCTGCTCCATCGAAATCAGTCGCATTGACCCAAAGACACATTTTGAGTTGTATACACTGTTGGAAAGAGGAGATTCCTAGCTTTCTAATGATATCAGGATTTGTTTTCTCCAAATATGAAGCGAAATATGTCACATTATATAATGACCGTCACCGAGTCATCATTTTGAGAAAAGGGCTTCAAAGTTTCCTCTTCTCTGGAATCCATCGATCTGATTGGTTATTAGCAAATGATCAAAGTAGTACGGAGGGAAGATATTTTTGTTTGGATTACTGGTCTGGGGGAAGCTCGCGAGTGTGTGTGTGTGTTTTTCCGTTTATGTGTGCTTCAAAGTTGTATTTATCATCTGAATTTGCCGAAACAAGTTTAATATTCTGAAAGCCAAGACTT
>NW_011347543.1:0-2604 GCF_000735185.1 Notothenia coriiceps
AACATTTGTGACCTGCTCTATCGAAATCAGTCGCATTGACCCGAAGACACATTTTGAGTTGTATACACTGCTGGAAAGAGGATATTCCTAGCTTTCTAATGATATCAGGATTGTTTTTGTACTCCAAATATTAAGCGAAATATGTCACATTATATAATGACTGTCACCGAGTCATCATTTTGAGAAAAAGTCCTTCAAAGTTTTCTCTTCTCTGGAATCCATCGATCTGATTGATTATTAGCGGAGCAAATGATCAAAATACTACGGAGGGAAGATATTTTCGTTTGGATTGCTGGTCTGGGAGAAGCTCGCGAGTGTGTGTGTGTGTGTGTGTGTATACGTGTGTGTGTGTTTGTGTAATTTTGCGTTTGTGTGTATTGCGTTTGTTTCCCGGGGGAAACCCTCACGAGAAAGTCCGGCTGTTGTTATGCCTGCTGTGACGTCAAGTTACTCCGTTCTCCGCTTGTATTTATGCCGTTACAAGCTTCAAAGTTGTACTTATCATCTGAATTTGCCAAAACAAGTTTAATATTCTGAAATCCAAGACTTTGTTTATTTGAAATCAGATGAAAACAAACTGTAACGGACCCTGCCGTGTTATTTATGATTACTCTACGCCTTACATTCATAATTTCAGTCGGAAGGGAGGGAAGCAGCGCTGCGGAACAGCAGAGTGGCGAGTGAGAGGTGCCATCTTCCCTTTACAAGCTTCAAAAATGTATTTATCTTGTGATTTTGGAAATAAAAGTTTCATATTCTGAAAGCCAAGACTTTGTTTATTTAAAATCAAACAAAACACCCGAACCCCGAAAAACTATTTTTTTACGCAAATCCACGTTTATTTTTTAAATGAGCCGTTGCGACTTCCGACTGATTTTGAGAGAGTGGGTCACACATGTTATACACAATTATCAATATACTACAAAATATTATATATTTCTGGGTAATTCAATTGATAAACAGCTGATATAAGCAATCTGCTTTTGAATAATCCCACAAATTACCTGGAAAATCTCTAAATCACAGTATACATGTCCAGTATTGCCACAAAACAGTCTTTCCTTTTATTGTACATCAATGGCCTAATACAGCCAGAAAAATGACAAAAAAAATAACCTCGCTATAAACTGTATTGGGAAATTTGACAGTTTACGAATTCTCATTGTTTCATCGTATATATCGTGTCCATTGATTTGTATCTGTGTTGTGCATACAAATTCTAATCTGATCTCAAAGGAAACTAATTGATTTCTCCGAGCCTGTGTTCTGCTTCCTGTGTTTCTCAACTTTTTAAATGGTTTGACTTAAAAAGATTCAATTTCAAAGCCTGCTTTATTTTAAAGGAATACCTTTCTTATTTCCTCCTAGGCAAGCAACGGGCAATGGTACCAAATGAATGATTCAATGGCGCACTCTAGTAACATCAAGGTGGTGTTGAACCAACAGGCCTACGTGCTTTTCTACCTGAGGTAAGAGGATGTAGAGGGCTGCAAGAGATCAAACAAGCTGTTGTCTGGTTACTTCATGAAATAAACCGGAGTCTTTATTTGTACATTAAAGGATCCCTGAAACAAAGAAGAATGCAGATGGACAGAGTACCAAGCAGGGCATGTTGCATCCTGGGAAGAACAGTGTGTCGTCTGAGCAGATTAAGAGGGCCAATCTGAACGGGCCTCTCTCCTCCCCGCAGATCACTAAGGTAAGAGGCTAGAGTACATCCAGCTCCCTGTTGGACATATAATAAGAATAAAGCTTTATTTATATACAACATTTCATACAACACATGCAGCTCAAAGTGCTTTACAAAATGACACATCACAAGTTGTAAAAAAAAAGAAAAGAAATTCCCCTCAGATTATTTTCTAAGCACTTTAAAGGTAAATGCAACAAAATATAACATTGTATCAGGTTAATGATTAACAAGGAGGTAAAATGTATGATAATAAAATAAATAATGGTTTCTCTCTGACAGATAAGACACAAGACAACTGAGTAGATGCAACAATATAAAATATAAAACTAGGGATGTCCCGATCACCTTTTTTTGCTTCCGATCATTTGATTTTGACAATTTGCCGATACCGATTTTTCCCGATCCGATCTTTATGCAATGCATTTAGACAGAAAAAAGCATTCAAGTTGTCCCTTAAGGTTATTTTTTTATTTAAATTGGATATTCTATCCAACATGGATATAGCTTCTTTCTTTCACAGCAGCATTGGATCACATCAGTTGTGCAGCATTGGATCAAAACAAAATAAAGCTTATCAGTGCTCGTTAGCTTACTGCTACAATTAGACACTGCGCCCTGCCCACTCTGTTGCCAGATTTGAGAGAAATAGGTCTATGAAAACAAGCCCCAAAGAAGCAACACATACATGATGTTGTGTCATTTAAAACCAAAACTAAGGCCTCAGGATGACTTTAAGACTTGAACATGGTCATTTTTGTTTTGTAACATTGAATACAAAATTAAAAAAAAGTATTTAAAAAAAAAAAAAAAATCCCAATCCCCGATTTTTTTTCCTCCCATTCCGATCTTTTGAAAATCACGTGATCGGCTCCGATCCCCGATCACGTGATCAGATCGGGACATCTCTAATG
>NW_011347544.1:0-16620 GCF_000735185.1 Notothenia coriiceps
TTTGTTTGCAAGTTGATGCACAAAAGTATATAACAAATATCTTGTAGGTTAATGCCTTCTGTTGAGGTTCTGCTTATACATATATATGATTTATCAGAAAATGCTACAAACCACATTTAGTTTCACTCATGAAAGAACAATACTGTATATTTCTACACATCAGCATCTCGCAGGGGTGAGTGTGCAAACTAAGACTAAGAGTCATTCAACTAATTTAGATTTGAAAAGGATTACAAAAGATTACAAAAATCAGGTGCTGCGGCTAATCGACCGTATTGAATAAACTCTTTAGCAGTGAACAGTCAAATGAACCGACAGAGGTCAGACAAACACGCTTCAGCAGCTACTTTAGGTTTAGACGGGCATAATAACTGCAAACAGACAGCAACGATTTCAGTTAAATAGCTGCTAAAGATGATATCCTAGTATAAACACACATACTTGTGAGAACCCATATTTACGTCATGCTTTCCAAATGTCCTTAAAGGTGACCTATCATGCAAAATGCACTTTTGTACGTCTTTTATACATGAATATGTGTCCCCGGTGTTCCAGGGAACTCACCAAGTGTCAGAAAACACAACCCTCTCTATTTTCCTCCATACCCAAATCTCTTAAAAAGGGGCTGCAACGGATCTGATACAGACTGAGCCAGATTTGAACACTTCTATGACGTCACAGAAGTGGCGCTACGGCTATTGGGCCAACTCCACCAATCAGGAGGAGACAGGCACGGACATTGCCGTTCGAAAGCGCTGGAGACGCTGTAGTACATATGCCAGGCCTGTAGATGGTGCTGTTCTCACAGAATCAGCCCATGCAAAGACAGTGTTAAATTGAGCGAAATGAGGAATGGCTAAAATGCATGATCCGTTTGGTATTTTGCAAAATAAAAAGTATAAATATGCCTTATATAGGTATGGTCCTACACTATATTATTCAAATATAGCATGATAGGTCCACTTTAAACAAACAAATTGCAGTGGTCATTCTGGTGGGATTAACAGTTAGATTAACGCTAATGGTAACAGGGTGAAACTGGGTAAAATGCTGAATCTAACATTCACATTCACATATAATATGCACTTACTGTAAGTACTCTGACGCAGACACGCATACAGCTCAGAGAAAGTGAGCGGCCTGGGAGGCGTCCACCCATTCATGATCCTTCATTCTTTAAATGGGGCTGCCATCTTGGCCTGTCTACCCGGAGGCCTCAGCCGGGCGGAGGGGTGGGTCAGCAATCATGTGTGTGACATGAAACAGGCAGGCGTATTGGCTGTCAATCAAACAGCCTCTTTATTTCTTCTCCTCCATGTGCGTTTCTCCGGCTTATCACTGTCTCTTTTTTTCTCACCCCGGATCTCCCTCAAGTCTGACAAGCAAAAAAGATTTTCACTTACTTCAGAGAGGGAAAATAAGTGAGAGCCGGGTGTTAGCGTCTTCCTGTCTCCTTTTACCATTCCCTCTCTTCCTCACACACACACATACACACATACTCTCTTTGTCTCGTATGTATGAAAGACAGCTCGCAGGGGTTTGTCATTGTAACACTTTAGTGGATATGTTTTTAGATCATCCCTTACACTTTTTCTGCAGACAGGCAGACACTTAACATTTCTCAGAAGACTCAGGAGAGAGATAGGGGAAGTTGTATAGTCTCTCCTTCCGAATGGAGCTGAGTGCTCCACGCGGATCGATAGTAATCCTCGATGGGAGCCGTTTATTTTGGAATGTGTGTGAGGCCCAGTGGGTGACAGTGTCCACGTTCACACTCACACATGTGTGCAACATTATAAATCTTGCTGCAGCTGGAGTTGCGCTGGCACACATAAGCGCAACACGGCAGAGACAAACTAACACTAAAAGTTAATACACAACGACAAGAACACACTCAAACTCGCTCAGGGCCTGAAGAGCGAAGCCTCCTGTTGGGCTGGGCTCGCTTCTCTCCTCCACTGAGCAGGACTCACATGGCTCCAGGCTGGAGGAGAGGACCCAGTGTGTCTCAACAACGTCCCCTGCCAAGGTCTCTGTTTCTGGGGATGGCAGCTCTCAGCAGCTGGCTGGGCTGGAGCTCTCTTTACGCTCACTCCAAGCCACTGGCTGTCTTGTCCTGCCAGGAATTTATAATTCTACAATCACAGAGGAACTTTTTTCCCGCCTCCCTGACTGATATAAGCAGGGATTACATTTCTAATAATTTAGATGGAGCTCTGTAATAAAAGATCCAGCTACACCAACATTTACAATGGCTTACATGTCATGGAGTAATTAAGTTATTTCAGTGGATGTGTTTGTAAGGGTGAAGTACATTTAACAAAAACATGAATTTGTATATTCCCTTTCATATAGGGTTCACAATAATGGAACAGATGTGAACTTGAGCCACCAATACCCAATTATTTAATGCAGGGGTGTCCAAACTACGGCTGGGGGCCAACTGCGGCTCGTGGTCCATTTTGAATCGGCCCGCAGAAAATTCAAAAAGTATAATGGAACATGGCCCACACATGAAACCTGTGCTTGTCTTATATTGTGCCTCTCAAATATATATGTAGAAATATATTACACAGTATTGATGTGATAATATGCCCAATTTTCAATACATTCAGTCAATTAAAGTAAAATATATATCTGAATTTATAAAAAAAAATCTTAATATATGCAATCTGAGGCTTCTGTTTTAAGAGATTTGCAAACACTTTCTTAATATTCAAGTGTCAAGCAAAATGTGGATTTTACTAACAAATATCTTAACTCATGAGGCAATATACTGTACCTAACCTCTAGTGAGTGGCCCAGACCTTCGTATATTTTCCTGTATGTCGCCCTTGGTGAAAAAAGTTTGGACACCCCTGCTTTAATGCATGTGTGCAAGTAGACGTTTGGGACAAATATGGCAAACTGACAACCCTAAAACTTAAAAAGCCAATACCGAAAAACCGAATGAAGCTTCTTTGTTTCAACAATGTAAAGCTGCCTTCACATAATACACGTTTCGCTCTTTGCTCACAGCTAGCTTGGGCGCAGAGTAAAAACGTCTTGTTAAATGTTGTTTCTAAATTGCTAACTTGTGCTGCTTCATACAGCTGTCTTCTGATTGGCTGCGTGTCGAAAGATAAGAGGTAAACAAGGTCAAAACAAAAATATTTGAACTTCGAGCGCAAATCTGCAACAGTTTGTGGTAGCGCCTAGTCTGGTGGCACTGCCCTATTCATAGGAATACAACGACAATGTCAGTGCAGAGCCGTTTAACCGCTGGTTATGAGAAAGCAGCTGAAGCCTGAAACTTAATTGTGTTACGTCTATCTGAAGATGCAGTGACGAGGGCTATTTCAGAGTAGAAGAGTGAGTCAGGAAAAGTCTGCTAGTCCTCAGGCACATTTATGTAGTGTAAAAAGACATAATGCTTATGCAACTAATGGTCATTATTGAGCTGAAAACCGTGTAACTCCATTGGGTCTTTTACCAATTAACACCCATTTTCTGAACATAAGAAATCACTGCAAATGGCTTTTACATTTTCAGAGAGGATGCAGCGTATGATTTGTATTGGGGTCCAATAATCACAGCAGACCCTCCGGAGGGTTTGTTTGGCAGCATGCTGTGAGGGCTTGTCAGGGCTTGCTGTTGGACTTTTTGGGGGATCAGTTTGGATCTCTGGGCAGAAACGTTTCCCTCAGAGGCAGGCACACACACACACACACACACACACACACACACACACACACACACACACACACACACACACACACCTGAGAGCGTTGCATTATCCGAGGCAATCTAGCAGCACCACGAATCCCGCTGCGGGGCAAAGTGAGAGCAGTAAAAATGACCAAAAGCGGAAACACTGATCCATTTAGGAAAGACTTTTACACTGAATGAGTATTTCACAGTTCAAAGGCTTTTTTTTTTTTCAGGCTAATTTAACTCCGTACTGAATAAATTATCATTGTATTTCTAAGGCAAGGAACGTAATGGTAAGGTGTATATTGTATTACATTTTTTTTATGTTTAACCTTTTAGTCTACTTGCCAGCATTGTGAACCCGGAATTGTTGGGTTAGCATTATGCCCTAATGGTTAAAAACTGGCTTGGCCGATTTGATCAATATTGGAGTGATTTTGAGGATTATTGAAGATGCTGAATCCCTTTCTGACATTTTCAGGATCCAAAATGGCAGTTTTAACCAAAAAGTGGCCATAATTCAACCCCCAGTTGGCAGATTTGACGGTAGAGATAGACGGGACGACAAGCGTAAATGGACCGCATGCTGGTTTCCAACCATATGTAAGGGGAGAATAATGGTGCAGTCAGGGCATCTGTTGGATGTTGCTCTACAGGCACATGGGACCTGACCACTCAACTATCCCTGGGCTTTGCAGCAGTCAGCAATCCAGATACATCCTCAGCAATACAGCCAGCGCAGTATGTGTACCTCCTTCAGTGCAGTATAATCACATCTTGTGATAACATCCCTGGCTCCTCAGGAGTCGATCTCCCCTCCTCAAATACCCTCACACCATAAGATAAAGACATTAGAGACCATGGGATTTGGAGAGAGTTAAGAATTGGGTCTAACAGTCTGTGATGCACAGTGATACCAGCGCGTGGCAGTTTGGGATCTCTCTCTAACAGATACCATCAGATGAGTACAGCGGAGCAGGCTGGAGCAAAGCTCAGCGTGTTGCTGAGCTGCTAAAGAGGATTGCTGTTGTTCCACCGTGATGCAAAAAAAGGAAAAGCGTTTGGAAACAAAAAGAAACGGGCGAGGGAATCATCCACGAGACTTCACGTTGGACTGGGGAGGATCATATTGAGTGTTTGCCGGGAATAAACGACTGCAAATAACTTTGCCCCCAATCGGATTAGCATAGCATTGAAATAAAAAGGTCAATAAGAAAATGCTTAAAGCCATATGTCTCCTCTGTGAATCTGTAAAGTAGCTTTTTCGTCCCTCACACTCTCCTCTGTCTTCCTCCTCCCTCACTCGCTGTCCCTGGGTGGGATGAGTCATCGAAGAGAGAGAAGAAAGGAAAGGAGAGGAGGTGTATTTGTGTGTACTGTATATGTATATGTGTGTGTGTGTGTGTGTGTGTGTGTGTGTGTGTGTGTGTGTGTGTGTGTGTGTGTGTACGTGTGTGTACGTGTGTGTGTGCGCATGTGTTGTGTCATTCCTCCTGAGGTGCTTTGCCCTTCACACTCCTTCACAGCTTCATGTCAACCTTGCTGCTAGAGTGTACATACACAGCAAAGGTACACATAATTAAACACACAACTCTACTCAGATGCCATGATATACATTAAAGTCACGTTCGATTTTCTGGGGTAAAAACTTCCAAAATACATATTCTCTTACAGTTTTAAGGATGAAACCACCTACATTGTGACCACCTACATTAGTTCCTTGTAGACAATGAAGTCACCCACCAGGGTTTAACAGTTGCTGTCCTTAACAAACAGACACGGTGCAATAGAATTACTTACTTTAACAACTTTTGAACCTAATTTTCACATTAAAAATGTTTAAATAAAGTGAGATTAAGTCATAGAGTAGCTTAATATTTAAAGGTCACTTACTTTATGTCCAAGCCACTATAGGCCTATTGTATGTTGAATTTTAGCACTTTAACTGGCCAATAATGGAACACGGGACAGTTAAAGGGACAGTTCACTCAAAAATCGAATAGTTTCTCTTGAAAGTAGTTCCATTCATCAATTAAGGTTATCTTGGTGTGTGTTGCAGAGGGTTGGAGATACTAGCCGTAAACTCTGCCTTCTCTAAAATATAATGGAACTAATCGGAACTTGCGGTGCTTTAAAGCGCCAAAAATGAAATTTGAAAAACTTAACTGCAATATCTGTTTTTAGAAATCATGAACCAGTTACTTAAAATAATCTGTGGACCATTTGTGGCACTATTTTCTCTCTACTTCTAGTTAAAACAAGTTCTGTTTGTTATCTTCAGTAACCAGGTCATGATTTCTGTTATTGCCGTTGAGATGTTTCAATGTATATATTTTGCAGTTTGAGCACCACAAGCCAAGTGCCATTTACTTCCATTATATTGGAAAGTAGAACCTAAACCTAACCCTAACCCTGATATCCCCAACGTTTAGCATCTAGACCTAACCTTAACCCTAACTAACCCTTTTTTTGAATTATTCAGTTAGGGGGAACTGCTCCTTTAAGCCTCATTCATTACCTTCTGGAGCCAACTTTGGAAATTCGACACAAAGTGGATTAGAAAAGAAATAGCAATGAAACAGTTTCAGACTGTTGATGATGCAGTGTGACAACAACACTCTAATGGTAGATTAGTTGGCACCTATAGAGCAGACAAGGGCATGAACACCTAAAATATGCATCAGTCTTCTCGGAGAGACAATACATCTCTGTCATTTTACCACCTGTACTGGTGTCCACTTTTGATAAACTGGCCGAGATGAAATTGATCTGTTCTGTCCTCGTTGCAGGTGATGGATTAGGATAGATTGTTTTCAAAATGACAAAAGTTTAATGAAACTGTGATAATGTAACTATGATAAAATAGTTTGTGCGTATGTAGAACACTCTTCGAAGAAAAAGGACCAAATAAGTTGTACTTAGACCCCGTTTACACAAGGACGATACGGGTTGTATCCGCATAGTTTCTCTTGCGTATAGCCCTTTCGTTTACACGAGGCCGTAACAAAACGATAGAAACGGATCCTGCAAACGATAACAGGTCCCAAGGTGGATAGATCTGCAAAGGAACGCTCTGGGGGGGGCAAACGGCTCCGTGTGCCTCTATACCAGGGGTGTCAAACTCAAGGCCCGGGGGCCAAATCCGGCCCGCCACTTCATTTTATGTGGCCCACAAGAGCTTGCAAAGAATATAATCAGTTTATTATAAGGTTACGTGCCGCTTTACAGGAGCGCGTTGCCAATAAACTACATGTCCCACAATGCATTTCATTTTGTGAGATGCGCACTGAAGAGACTTGCAATTACTTGCAATTATTTGCCCCAGACTTCTGCTTTCAGTCTTAGTTAATAATGAAGTTATTACCCTATCCGATAATAATCCAATGCAGAGGAAATATTGTAAAATAATACATTATGTTATATATATTTATCTATGTATATTTATATGGTCTTAAAGTTACCACAGGCCCTTTGAGTGCAACCATAATTCTAATGTGGCCCGCGATGAAATTGAGTTTGACACCCCTGCTCTATACGATCATTTTCTGATAACGAATACTTTTTTGAAAACGCATACGGTGCGTAAGCGCAAACGTTCCCGTGCAAATGGGGTCTTAGATTGGAGTTAGCTGTGTATGATGACTCAACGAAGGACCCTATTGGCTCACAATTCACTAAGAAAAAAACATGAAGGAGCTAAGGGAAAAAATTAAAAAAATTCCTGTGTACCAACTTTGCTCAAAAGCTCACAAGGCAAGAAAAAAATAATAAAGTAATCATCATGATATTAAAGGCCACTGATAATAATGTAATGAATGTCAAAATGGCCCTGAAAATGTAGTAACACGTGCTTTTGTGACACGTAGAAGGCTATTTAAACTACATTACATTGTAATTACATCAAGTTTTTTATTCTAGAGCCCAGTCTCAGTGTGAACTAATGGCGTTGTGCCTTCATCTGAAGTTTTGAAATTCAAAGCTTTCATTTAATTGTCATTTGGCCCAGCATTTATCCTTCCAGATGATACCTCCATAAACAGTTATTTCTCCACTACTGACCAAACACGAGAAATATACCATCCATCATCAACCCTCATTTCATTTGAAGCCTGTTTATTTCGCACAGCATCAACGTTTCCTGTGCAGCTGTGGCAGTTGGAGGCGAATGAGTCCAAATACTCAATGAGAGGGAGTCTGATGTGAGTGGACCGCCGCGGAGCTGTCCAAAGAGACACAGACGGAGGGATGGACGGTTAGAGGGAGAGATTGACAATTTAACTCTTTCATCTCTTCTCACAGTGTTTTTCTCTCAGACAGCCAAAGTCGATATGCTGTAAGATATTTGTTATTAGAAAATCTGAAATCTTTTATTCGTCTCGCAATGAGGACATTTAGGGGGTTACAGCAGCAAAAGGCCAGCACACATCAGCAAATAAATACACAATGGTACAAAATAAGCAGCAGTATTTAAATAGTAAGTGATCATTTACAAATATTGAAGGAGCCGTCAACGTTTAGAAATTGTATGTAAATTGTAAAAAAAACTAAAAGCGTAAATGAGTTTCTGTTCGATAAAAGATATTCTCAAAATGCAAAAGGCGCATGAATTGGTGATAATATAACTAATACAATTTACTGGGAACGAGGTTTTAGCAAGTTTTTTGCGTATGTAGAAGAAGAAAATCGCCAAATAAAGGGTACTTTTGAGTCTAATGACTCTATGAAGGGCAAGTTTGGTTCACAATGCAACTAACAATAAAAAATGAAGAAATTATAGGAAAAAACGAAACATTTGTGTAAAAACTATGGCTGTTAACGATAACGCAAAAAAAGAAAATAACGCAAAGAATCAAATGACTGAGTTTGACCCGGACTTCATGCCAACGATTCAGAAATCACATTATGATAAAGTTAGAGACCCTATGATTTTAATTCCCAGTTTGTCTTTCATTTAATAAGTACAACACCACACGTGTATTTCTTTTATCAAATGTATTTTAGATCATTGTTTTATGTGATTAATTGATTGACAGCACTAGTAAAAACTTTACACAAAAGCCAACTAGAGCTCACAAAATAATTATAATGATATAACAACACCGATGCACAAATTACAAAAAAGTTCCTTTAAATCTGATGTTAATTTGGAAAAACCCTCACGCCAAATGTGCGGCAGTGTTGCATCTCAGTCCAGTTCTAGTGACACAGAAAAATAAACAACCACAGACCTTGGACATACACATCATTAGTCGTGCACGACCACAGACGCCGGCTGATATTCACACAACTGAGCTTTTAAATCCTTCCTTGTGCATACACACACATGGATACACATACAACAAACACACACTCACACACATTAAGCAACCGAGCAGTGTGCAGCCCTCCAGAGTGCTGTACTGTCATTTCCATAAATACTCTTAAAAGGTGCAGCCAAAACCATGGAAGGGTGCGATTGCCTCTCGGCTAGAAACGCTACAAAAAAGCTCTTTTCTCTTTCAAGAGACTGTAGGAGAGGATGACCCACTTAATCGAACAATTTGGAGCGCCTGCAAATGTGTGTGTGCTGCTGATGTGTGTGTAAAAAGGCCTCCCAGTGCCGGGAGACAAACAATAAACAAAACCAACGCGCTTATGGTTTTGCAGAGACATGGCTTGATGGCTGTCTTGCAAGAGTTACGTGTGTGTGTGTGTGTGTGTGTGTGTGTGTGTGTGTGTGTGTGTGTGTGTGTGTGTGTGTGTGTGTGTGTGTGTGTGTTATGTAGGGGGGGTCAATCTTGGTTTAGCTCCTGATATGACCCATGCCAATATTTGTAATGTATTTGCTCCCCTTTTTTTGTCCACAAAAATCTCTTCCCTGCAGAAAGTAATAGTTCATTTTCACTGCTGGCTCATGACAATTTCTCCTTTAACGACAAGGCATCATGGCAGGAAAATCACAGAACTCCCTCTCCCTCTTTTTTATCCTCTTGTTCTTTTCCTCCATCATTCATTCTCTCTCTCTTTCCAGCCATTCAGATCCACTTTCATCTCCTTTTATAAAGCCATTAAACATCATGCGGGGGTATAAATCTAACATGTGATTGCTGTAATGGCCAGCGTTCGGCAACAGGAGCCAGACGGGGGTACGGCTCCTGCAACAGACCGGGTCAAGGCTGCCTCTGTGCCACGGACACAATTAACAGCAATGCAACAGAGCTGGCTAGTTTGACATGCTACTCATGCACGGAGTACAAGACACGGCACAGAGGGGCAAATCTCCCCGGCTCAGAACGCGCTGTACACACACTGAGAGACACAGGCTGAATAGAACACTAATGGGATTCAATTTTCTTGGTCCTCCAGAGCTCCGCTACGAGGCGTGCAGCCTAACACAGATATCACTCACAGGGCAAAACACAGAGAGCCATTCACTAGACTGAAGGACAATGAATGCAGGCACTTTGAACAGCTCCACTTCCTACACGCTGTACAGTTTCATGGAAACACTCGCTCTGCTACTGTAGGCACCAGAGAAAGTGTGTACCACTGAAAGTCAAAATCTCAAGGAATTTGGAAACGTGCAGTTATAATTGAGTGGTGTCAGACACAGAAGCCACTGTAATAGATGCCAACACTCCATTAGGTCTTTAATTTTTTGGGGATGATTGTATAATTATCATATTTTGTCCACCACCATTTATTGTCATGTGGGTGAATGGGATGGGATGATTGTCTCTTGGGGATTGGAGGTGTTTCAGTAAGTGGGTTAGAGCGTTGGAATCTAATGCAGTGGTTGTTTTTTTTTTTTTATGTCTTTTTAAGCCACTCAATTAAAAATATACTCAATTTAATACAACTCATACATTTTTTTGGGAAGACTGAAGGCCTGATTGGGATTCACAAAACTTCATGTGTAGTTGAGATTGAATTAATGAATAGTCCCAAAAAGTGGTCGCAGCTTCTGTGATGCCATTGAAATATCTCTAGATTTGTATTGTATTTGGTTGAAGACAGAGTTCTGAAACAATTGAAACGCGTTCTATGTTGGAATTTTGTTGGAATCTGTTCCACGTAACGTGCCCCCTAGAGGCCTGGATCATTGTATGCTTTGGGGTTTGTATGTGTTTTTGACTTTGCATATAGTTTTTGTATTTGCAGCGTTTTTCGGTTGCGTTTGTTTTTGGGGTTTGTGTGCTATATTTAGTATGCATCATTTCTGTAAATGCAGCGTTTTAAAAAAAATTTGTTTTCAGGGTTTGTTTGTTTTTCATTTCATTATTTGCAGGTGTTTCCTGCTTAAGTATGCGTTTTTGGCCGTTTGCACCTGCCGGTCACCGTACCAATTGACACTTGAAGAAGAACATTTTGTCTATTTGGTTTCAAGCTCAGAAGGTTTTTTTTAACCAATGAAGTTTACTGGACAATAACAAAAGCTCTTTTTTCTATTGAGTGGTTTATCCTGATTTAGCTGAGCGAAGTCAACACGCATTTCTTTCAAAATGCTGTTATGCGTTTCGCTATGTGAGCGTTAAGTGCGTCCCCATTGAGACAGGCCTGACCCCGGCAGCAGAGCCCAGGGGCCGTACATCACTGTGACCTTTCTGAGCACTGCTGCCTTTGTTCGCCTAACGGGTCCCACACAAAGCGACTTTTGACCAACAACAGAGGAAGAAGGAGGGCAGAGATGGAGAGATAGCGACAGAGGGGAGGGGTTGAATGGATAAAGGGACAGGCGTCAGCTGGAGGTCCACGCTAATGGCCCCTGTGTGTTTTGTAATTAGGAGGAGTGTCAAGAGACGCGTTGGAAGAAATGGGGGTGGTCAGACGAGGGGCAAAGAGAAACAGGCCAAAAGAGAGAAAGGAAGACGGAGAGAGGACAGATATTCAGACAGACAGAATAAAGCCAGTGGAAGAGAGAGGAAGAAAGAGAATGCAGAGAAGAAGAGATTAGGGGCCAATTAAGAGCGAACTGGAGAGGTTGACTTCTAAAGAAAGCCAGAAGAAGGAGCTTTCAACGTCTGATCAGTAATTGATCTCGTGCCACTGTGCCTCCTGCATCCATATGAGTAACGTGAGTGTGTGCGTAAAGGGGACGTGCACTGAGTTGCACTTTAAGAACGGACCGCAGTATTAAGCCCTTGGACGGCACTTTCTGGAGGCGAACTGAACAACTATAGAGACAACGGTGATAAGCGGAGCTCATGTTTTTATCTGGTTTTAATGTTTATCAGGCTTACTTTGTAATTCAAGTCAAATTATTTTTGCTATGCTGACAGTCTCCAGGAAATTCACTTGTTTCATGATAAAATACCCCTAGTCGAGACATTTGCTTAGAACTCAAGAGGTTATAAGAGGTTGGATTTCTTATTCCAATTTGTTTATTACAGTGACAGATACTGTGTTCCTTATATATATGAGATTAATAGTATTTAGGACAGGGGCTGCTGTTCACAAGAATATTTACCCTTTTTTGCATTCCAATAAAAAGGTTTCTATAGGGAATATACTTCCCAGGACTCCGACATTTCAACAATCCTATAGGTTTATGGGTGCCGGTTTCAATTATTTCAACTTTGTTCAAAGGAAATCCGTTTTGTGATGTCACTTTAGCATAGCGGAAAGGTCTTTTAAACACAATACCTTTGAGCTTTTGCCACAGTTGCCATGGAGAAGAAGACACTCAATGGTGCGAATCAGAACGCTTTGTCAAAGCGTTCTGATTAGAGTACAAAACACTGCACCATGACCCAAAATTCAAAAGGGAAAGGATTTAAGCTGCAGATAGTTCATACCGCTAGCTTGGCACCTAACTAAAGTTGTGATTGGATGTTTTTAGTTGAAAAGCACTTTTAGAGTTGTAGTTTACTTCTCCCCTGAGGTTCTTATGTACAAAAGCTTTTACTTCTGACTTCTTATTAAAGAACTGAATACTTTCTGACGCTGTTGTTTGCCTTTTGCACTGATGATTCATTGAGAGTTTCGAGCTACAGCTGAAAGATGAAGGGGACTGTTAGAACAATACACTCTCACTCCATAAACGTCCAGGAGCGACGCTTGGTCAGGGTCCCGTGGCGTGCAGTTGTGACGCTCCTAGGCTCCTTCAGCTTCATAAACGGACGCAAATAGCTTTCAACTGATTGCAATGTATTCCCATCTGCGGCGGTATTTGACGCTCATGGAAGCACGGCATTCGTTTGTGTCGGCGGCTGTTAAAGGCAATGTGAGCGTCCATTCCCATTGGATAACGGAGAATTGTATCGGAAGTAAGTATTCTCCTTAGTGTCGACTGATTTTACAGTGATTTCTCCACTACTCCAACTCATAAACACCAGATCATCCTTGTTAATTAAAAGACATTGATAGGTTTGAGTGTACAATGCTTTTGTCACATTTTTCCCTTCAATTCTGAGAAACAAATAGTTTTCTATGAGTTTTGGATGGCCGAAGAAATTACATTACTTTAATTAATACTTTAATTACATTAATTACCCACATTATCCACAACCACAGACTGTATATTGCGACAGGCAACAGCTTCGGTTCATGTTAATTGACAAACTCTTCAACTACAACCGTAGTTATATATATTTTTAAATGTTAGAAGGCTCACGAAATACTTTAATGTAAATTCAAATTTAAATGTGAAGGAATGTGTGTATATTAACTGTGGGTTAACTAACCTACCTACCTACCTACCTACCTACCTACCTACCTACCTACCTACCTACCAACCAGTTGTTTTGTTTGGAAAGGTTTTGTCATTGTATTGCTCTTTACCGGCACCTGCAGAGTACTTTAGGACTTTACATTGTACTTACAATTTTACATTGTAACTTTGACCCGCTTGACTATTACAAAACAAACAATGAAGAAAGAGTTTTATCTGGGCTGCTTCGCTGCCAGCTGCTCCCCCCGGGATCCGAAAGTGGCGTATAGGCTGTACTTCAACATCAACGAAAGTGCTCGATATATGCTGTATTGAACCAATAAACTAACACAAACTAACTGTATCACTATAACATGATGATGATGATGATGATGATGGTGGTGATAAAGAATGCATTTAACGTTCCGCTGTTCATTATAATAAAAAAACAGAGCATTAAACAAACCATCATGCTCTTACTTTGAAATCATGCGGAAATGTCGTCATCAGCAGGCCATCACGTGGTTTCCGAAAATAACCGAGTGACACAAGTAGATTTTAGCCGAGACTGGCGGAAAATATGTCTCAAAATTCCATGTGTGTAAAAAGACGATCCACAAACAGAAATGTGAGATCCACGAGCAGAGATTTGAGATCCGTAAGCGAATTTTTGGTCGACAAATACAAAATGGATTCACAAATGCCTGATCGAAAGTTGTAAATGTTAAAGAGATATTCGCAGATCTTTTTTTTATTTGTGAAAATATTTAGCGTATTTGCAGATCCGTTTTACACTTGCAAATGTATTTGTGAGATTGCAAATCTTTTAAATGCATTTGTGGATGGTGTTTTACATTTAAAAATCACATATTTACACACAAATTATTTTTATGTTCACACAAATAATTATGAGACATATCTAAGCCCATCATTTTGTCCGACTTGCTCTGGAGGCTCGCCTACATGAGACGTTGAAATCTCGCGGGACAAAGACGCCCGCAGACTTGAGAGCGAGTGCGTTGACGCTTGGCGGTGGGCGTATCTGAAGCTTGGGGATTTTTTGAGAGCAACGCGACCAACAACCAATCACATGAATCTCCCGCCCCTGACATACAAAGCAATAGCAATGTTAAAACGAAGTAAACTGGATATAAAATCCCCAAACAGGCGAAAACCTACCAGTTTCACCCACTATCTCTGCCATCTCTCTCCATGCCTGGCTCCTCCGGTTTGTATCCCGGTAAATGAACAGAGACTGATCATACAGCACCGGGTGATTCACTACCGCGATAATGAATTTTCCCTCCATTTTTTGGAATATGAGGAAATGACCTGCGTAGTCTCTCCCAGCATACACGCGGTTTGATTGGCTAGCGCTTGTACTGGCAGATTTGAATACGGGATTTCATTTGCTGACGCTTCTGCGAGGCGCCAAAAGTTGAACATTGCTGAACTTTTGAAGCGAGCAACGCCAACAACGCCAGCAACGCCTCGCGCCGCTTCCCAAAATGCAGTTCGGCAAAAAGTGACCCCATTCAAAGTGAATGGTGAAGCGTCAACACACGCCGCTGTGTGGACGGGCCGCTCCACGGGCTGCGGAAGCGCAATGCTTGATGGGAAACGACTCGCTGGTATCTCGAGCTGAGCGCTCATTGGTGGTTTTTACCCCGTGCTGCTGATGAAACCCTCCAATTGGCTCGGCAAAAGTTTGTTGTTGTTTTGTGTCAGTTTTACGTCGCCACTTCCATTCACATTTTTCATCATTGTTCCACAATGTTTATCCTCATGAAATTAATATCTATATATTTTATACTATACTTGCACTGCTTACCGTTTTCATATTTGATATCTTAGCATATTCATACACACTGTTCATACTGCTGTGTATATCTAATGTATTCATACTCCTCATCATTCAATGAATTCTATATTTTATTCTGTAGATTGTTTACTTTTCTTTTCACTTTACTGTTTGTTGCACTCTTGGTTAGAAGCTAAACTGCATTTCGTTGTCTCAGTACCTGTAATATGTGCAATAACAATACATTTGAATCTAATCTTGAGCAGGAACAAATGTATTTACTTAGTACATATCTGACATTAACGATTAAACACATTTGTGCATTCTTTATAAATGCAAACCGAGTCAAGCCGACTCCGGAGGTGGCGGTATGCACCTTATAGTTGTTTGCAATCCGCCCAAAAAAGGAGAGAAGAAGAAGAAGAAGAAGAAGAAGAAGAAGAAGAAGAAGAAGAAGAAGGAGGAGAAGCCGACTCCGAGCTGTCCGACTTCAGGCAAGGTTTTTGAGACCTCCCCCGGCTGCGATCGGCAATTCTCGTCTACTTTCGAGGCGAGCCGCAGCTCGTCTCAAACAAGCCTATTTTGTTATATCAAATCGGGTTTTATTTATATAGCACATTTTTAAAACGATTTTTGGTCCAGCCAAAGTGCTGCACATATAATACTACAGTAAGGACACTTTATAGTAAATGCAACAGCACAGTTTGTGCAGAATATCAGTATGAGAAAAACGGCATCCTCTGTCCTTTGACCCTCACATCGTACAAGGAAAAACTTCCAGAGAAAAACCCACAGTTAATATACACACATTCCTTCACATTTACATTTGAATTTACATTAAAGTATTTTGTGAGGCCTTCTAACATGTTTTTAAATATAACTACAGTTGTAGTTGAAAAGTTTGTAAATGAACATGAACCGAAGCTGTTGCCTGTTGCAGTATGGTTGCTACAGATTGTGGGTAATGTAATGTCTTCGGCCATCCAAAACTCATAGAAAACTACTTGTGTCTCAGAATTGAAGAGGAAAACGTGACAAAAGCATTGTACACTAAAACCTATCAATGTCGTTTAATTAACAAGGTTAATCTGGTGTTTTTGAGTTGATGAGTAGTGGAGATATCACTGTCAAATCAATCGACAGTAAGGGGAATACTTTCTTCCGGGTGTACAATTCTCCGTTATCCAATGGGAATGGACGCTCACATTGCCTTTAAAAGCCGCCGACACAAACGAATGCCGTACTTCCATGAGCATCAAATACCGCCGCCGATGGGAATACATTGCAATCAGTTGGAAGCTCTTTGCGTCCGTTTATGAAGCTCAAGGAGCCTCGGAGCGTCACAACTGCACGCCTCGGGACCCTGACCAAGCGTCGCTCCTGGACGCTTAGGGAGTGAGAGTGTGTTGTTTCTGCTGTAACAACGTAAAGTTCCCCTCTGTGGGACTAATAAAGGTATTCTGATTCTGTTATCTTAATACTACTTAGTACTGTTATTTTT
>NW_011347545.1:0-15882 GCF_000735185.1 Notothenia coriiceps
TCCGAGCTGCTGGCAGAGGATGCCTTGGCGTTGGTGATCCGCACCATCTTGGTGTTGGCTGCACGGCTCCACCAATTTCCAAAAGGCGAGGAAATGCTTGTATGTTGCAAATCTAAGAATGTAATATTGTTCATGTTAGACATAGTTTTGTTTCTCAAATTAGCTTCCCCAAATGAAAAGTGTTTATCAAACTAGTGGCCATAACAACATCCTGATAGCCTTATAAACAAACCTTATAAACAAACCTGGTGTAGAAACTAATGTCCTCGTCCGACCCTTCCAGGCGTTGTATCCCGAAACGAGATCTCAGTTGTAACACTTCCAGCTGGTGTTGGAGCTCCCTAACCTGGATTTTCAAGGCTTCGTTCTCGTCGGCCACTTGATTTGCCATCACTGCCGTCACTGGATTTACAGAGTAGTCATGATCCGGTGGCGCAAGTGTTTCCACCTCGTACTCAGCTGTCAAGTCCGGGGTGGGACTCTCTGCCCTCGGCCGACGCTCCCAAACATTACGTCTTGGTGTAGGTAGCTCGTAGTTATTCCAAGCAAAGAGAACAGGTGTAGCTCCTTTCTTTACTCTGTTCAGTCCTCCAGCTGTGACCAATAAGTCTCCTGGTCGAAAATGCCTACTACACACACGGGTATTTGTTGTGGGGCTGAAATTATCCCTACGGACCTTGATCAGCCACTGAGCCTTTACCTCAGAATTAATAGGAAATTAATGGAAACTTATCTCCCGATTATAACGGGACTTATTTGTACAAAGGGGTACACAGCAATGTAGTGCCGACTTTCTTACCCGCTGGAAGGCCAATCGCTTTTCTTTACCGCTCATCATCTATGCTATCTATCGATATCTGTATGCTAACTGTATGCTATGTATCTTGCTATCTATCTATCTATCTCTCTCTCTCTATCTCTCTCTCTCTATCTATCTATTTATCTATCTATCTCTCTCTCTCTATCTATCGTATGTATATCGCTAACTCCCCAAACAACTCCACACCGAAGACCGGAAGTACTCGGGCTCACACCCAGCCGCCGGAAGTTGATAGACGCCATCTTGTGCAACTAGCCTAATATGGAGACTTTGTCAACCTGCAATTTTCTTTTGGCCACTTGGAGGTGGCAGAAACCATCTGACATAATTGCTAAGATGATGAATTAGACAGTTGCTTATTTTCACATTCAGCAGATTCAGAATATCTCAGGATTTTTTATTTATGTTTCCATAACTGGTGGAAATCTAATTCTCACTCTTTTCTTGACTCTTTTTTGGTCCCCACCAGCCCCTGAAGGAACATATCTGTAGCTTTAGCTGCTAAACGTGCTGCATGTTCTACAGCTAGCCGTTACCCCTTAGTGTGTACTTCCTGTCTGTCTTCTTCTGTGGATTTCTCTGACATCCAGCGCTCAGTTTGTTTACCTCTTTCCTTCTCTTGCGCTGTTTTCCTTTTCTCTACAGTTAAGCCATCATGACTCCAACGTTTTTTGCTCGCAACAAATATAAAAATGTAATTAAAAAAGTGTTCCATGGTGTTTTCTGATGGAGTTAACTATTGTTTGTCCACAACTGACGTTAAATATACTGGACTTCTTTTTTTAGGACTAATAGGACTGCACATAATCCCTTGATCATCCATAGTAGTGGTCTGTTCTCCTGAACAGCGGTCTGTTAGTGAGAATTAACCTTCAAAATGTCCAAATTCACCAATCAGAATTGAGTATTCATGTTAAAACATGCTAAAACAATAAATTGTCGATACATTGTTATAGGCAGTTTTAAAGCAACAGGTCACAAAGGAGAGATGCTGTGAAAAATAATTGATCTTTAAAGCAAAGAAGTCTTTTCACTGCAGTGCATGAAGGACTGCTGGATTGCTTTACAATAAAGAATTGCTTTATGGCATTAAACAGAAGGAAGTTCAGACACCAATCCAAGTTTTACTTCACTATTGCTTAATATCTTATAAAAGCTTATAATAGCTTTTTTGTACCTTCAACCAAATTCCTGTAGACCCACATCTGGGTTGAAGAAGAGGACATATGGTAACATCCTCTTTGAGACAGGAAGTATAGGGTTTCAGCGAAATATGGTCGTGATTTTGAGAAATAAGAATTCAATACATACAGTTCAGTCTTTGAAGAGTGTGGTGAGATCACTTCTAAACCAACCAACCTCTCCCAAACCTTCAAACTAGATAAAACATTTTAAGATATGTAAATAATGCTTTATATGATATTAAAAGAGACTGAAGTGGAAGTAAGGACAGCAAACAGACTGGCTGGGGGGAGGGTGGTGTTGTGGGTGAGTTGTTGTCAGAGACAGGAAACATGTGAGCTGAAGATCCGTAGAGGACTTGGCGGCACGGATACACACACACACACACACACACACACACACACGGAAGCTCTTACAGGACACACAGGACTTGGCCCTCGCAGGCGACGTATCACGAGGAATCAAATTAGATGTTGCTGCGCAGAGCGGCCAGAACAAGGCCAGGGATTTTCTCAAGGAATCAAAAATAAAGTTGACTTAATCTCAAGGATCATTGTCAATTCAACCAGAGTTAATATGTAAAGAAGCCCATGTGGCTAATTAAACGGGTCATTCATTCTCTGCATTTTGTCTATTACACTTTCCTGGCAAGGTATCCTCGGCCAATAGGGGGGGTCAATCTACTGTATCAGTGTGACACATGTCCAGTCTGCGTTTGAGCTTGTGATTTACTGGTTCTTAGTAATCTCATGTATCGCACAGGCTCAAATGGCTTATGATTTGAACAACAACATACACATTATATCAAATTAGAAATGTGATCTCGACAATAGCTTCCATGCTAAATGTGTGAGTTTTTAAGTACATATTACCGCCACTATACATTAAAGCAAACAGCATTGTTAAACAAATTTAGACCGTGATGAATTACTGTCTTGTTTGAGCCCTGATAAAAAGCCAGCTGCTGCTCTCCAGCTATGTGAGCGCTCTCCTGTCATGACTCAGTGCTGAGTGGGACATTAGAGGGTCTCTTCCTAGTATCCGGCTCAGTGTTAGAGGGACGTGCATGCATTTCTACATTGGCTCTGGACTGAGTTTAGCCTCATGAGAACTGCTGATAGCAGCCGGGGTCCCGAGAGGTGGCAGGGGAGTTCAGCTGAGTTAATCCAGCGGACAGGGTGCCCTGTCAGTCAAGGCGTGGGGACTGACCTGAGAGGGGTTGTGTTTGTGGAACGCTGGGGAGTGTACTCAGCTGGGTGGTCCTCCCCCCCCACACACCCCCCCTCCCGTTTAAAAATATATATATAGGCAAATGAGGATTCTGACTTTAGCATGTGCCAGGTTTGGTCAATTAGCCTGACGTGAGAGAGCCACCTGGTGGTCACATGGGCAGTTGCATCTCCGAGACAATCCATAAAGTGAACATAAATGTAACATTAATAGCAGAAAAAAATATGGGAAAGATTTTACATTTTTTCATCCATTATTGTTTTAATTGTTTTAATTAATTAGATTTGGATTATTTATTTTGTTTTCAGCAAATACAACCTAAACACACAAATAACCAATATACTGTAAAGTAAACAATAACAAGTCATTACTTTCAAAGCAGTGTCAACCAAAGCAGTGAAAGTGAAAAGGAGATGGCTAAAGACGTATCTTATCACGCATACCCTTTTCACATTATTTGTACAATTCCAAATAATTGTGTACACTGGAAATGAAAGAAATAAACAAAATACAATTTTATTTTTTATTTCATTCACAATAACAAAATGATTTACCTGCAAAAAGTTGCAAAAAAAAGAAGAAGCTGTGTTAATGATCTTATTTTTAAATATTGGTCGTAACAATTGCTTTGAATCTATTAAGTCTCTTACAAATTGGTACACAAATCAACCTCTTTCGTTCAACATTTTTGGTTTCCATTTCTTCTATTTATTTTTGTAAAAGCCTCCTTATTCATACTGAATCACTCACATTTGAAAAAACTCCTGGCTTAAGTCTGAAAACATCTATTATTGTGCAGTGTTTATACATCCAACATATCCCTACCATTGATATGGTGATTTAACTTTTCTAAATTTAGAAAATATATTTTTACCTTTACCTTTCAACCAGGCATTGTGCATATTACTTTTAATATATATTATATTTCAAAGTGAATATCTACCCTCAAATAACCATAAAACGGCAGCTAGTGATCATGTTCAAATCTTCCATTGTATATGTACCCTGATATCTGAAACATTTATATAAAGTAAATGCAGTAAGTCCCACCAACCAGCCCACTGTGGTTTAGTAAAGGTACAGGACAGGTAAAGGTGAAGCGGGAGGGTTGGACATGTGAGTGTGTGGTCAGTGTGTGTGCAGATGTTCCTGCAGTGATGGCTCAGCAGGTGAAGGTAGCAGCAGCCGCAGAGCTCTACTCTGACATGGAGACTGTCAGCTCCACTGCAGGTGAGTCAAAAACTGTTTGATTTGTATTATCAGTCCATCATGTCATCCACCAATGATAGAATATCCTGTACAAAACAGCAACGCAGAGAGACCTGCAAACAATCTATCTTACTCGCCATTTTTTTTAAAACAGCAAAGGTACAGTGTAGATAAAAGTTAAAGTAAAAAAGAGTAGACTTACATAATAAAGAGGCGAGCACACGTTAATAAAAACAAATCTAATATGTACCCATCCATGGTAAATCGTATGAAGCAGCATTTTATAATAGCCATTTCACATGTAAAAGTATTGAAGGAAATACATTGTCTCCCACAGTTCAAGTTTTTCAAGAGGACTTTAAATGTCATTAACATCAAAATTATTGTATTCATTGCTATGACATTGACTGCCATCAAAACGTATGTCAGAAATGTATTCTCTAAGGATAATCTTCATGAGATAACAATCGAGAAAACAACAGTGTGAGCATAAATCCCTTGAGATATCCTCCTGTTTTCCCCAAATCAAACAAATGGAAAAAATGAACAGTCCAAGATCTAGTGTTATATTACACAACAATGACACAACAAATAACCAGAAACAACCACGAAATAAGGAAAATTGTTACATTTAACGATGTCCATCTTTACTTTGACTACCAGCGCAAAACATTGTCTCATAGCTGCTTTAAAATAAAAAATGTTGCCATAAAAAACTGCACTGTACCTTAAATTGTATTAGTTACCAATTGTAATGAGCACATGTACTTTAATAACAGTATCAAAATATGAGTGAAGTGATGTTCTATTTAACCCAATCTAACAGTTTGAGTAAGTAACCAGGTTTGTTAAAATAAGATACTTGAAATCTTTGAGGGAAAAATAAATCTATACATTTGGTAAAGTCATGAATTAGCTTGTTCTGTCTCCTCCCTCACCGCCATGCTGTGAACAGACGAGGTCAGCTCAGTGCACCAATCTGTCCGATTAGTCACTTTGTGGTAATAATCTTCAGTCAAATCCCCCAGTTTCTGGTATCTTTTTCTCACGAGCTTCCCTTTGGCAGCTAAAGCTCCGTGGCTCTCAGGTTGCCTGGTGGCAGTGGGAACCATAAAGTCAGTGTAATCCCTCTTTTTTATAAGTATTTTCTTCCTCCTGAGAACAGATATAGGAGAGTCGCTGAGGAAGGGCGCTTTGTGTGAGACCTCCATGGGGGTCGGCTTGGGCAGGCGGAGCCGGGCCTACCCCTCCCCGGCCCGGAGACGACACCGCACCACCTTCAGCCACAAGCAGCTGGAACATCTGGAGGTGGCCTTTGGACAAAACCAGTATCCTGACATCTACTACAGAGAGGAGCTGGCTCGTGTTACCAAGCTCAACGAGGCTCGCATACAGGTGGGACCGGCTGATAGGGAGAGGCTGGGGGCGGGTGCAACACTTTTTGCGTTTCTCTCAATTATTTTGAGACTATAGAGTGGTGCAGTAAACCCTAAAGTCCTAAAACCTGGAAATGAGTTAGCATTCACCACTTCCAGATCCCTTCTCAAAGTTTGTGAGTGCACACAAGCTTAAGAGATTTCCCCCTTTTGTTCTACGACATAAAATACGTCAGTCGATGCACCACTCGGGAATGCCTGTTAACAAGTGACTAAATAAACTACCAGACGTCATCAAGCTAAACATTAGCCGCCTTTAGCTTAGCGGTGGTAACGTGAAGTCATGTGACTGTGATTAAATGTGCTTAAAGCCAAATCTTTATTTTATTTTTGTATTTCGTTTCATGTAACATTTATACAATACATCTTTTAGGTATTGGTCAAATTTAAATATGTATTTTAAATGTATGAACTGGATTTTGGTTATCAGAGAAACAAGCTAAGCAGACGTAAGCCACGCCGAGCTGCTTTAAGAAATTTCTTTTTAATATGAACTTTCTTTGCTCTGTGTTTTTACTGGCTTTAATTTACTGGTGAGTTTGCTTTGGAGAGGACACATCTGTGGAACTATTGGTGGTCTAGTACAGGGGTTCCCAAACTTTGCCATGCCAAGGACCCCCATATAGCATTATCCTCTGGCGGGGACCCCCCTGTTGCAATTTTCTTTTTTAAATGAGTACATTATGATGGAAAATATGACAAGTTAATTATACAGCTTAATACATTTTCTTAATATATATTTGTATTAATAATCAGTTATTCTTCTAAACATTTTTTGTATTTATCGTACGCACAGTGCGTTGCCACTACATTTGGGGCCTTCCGCCTGATCAAAGCTGTCACTCGGCTTTTTTTGCCGGTCATAGCCCCACTGCCCCCATCTGAACACACACCCATACAACGAGACCAGTCAAGTCCATTTGTCAACAAAGTTATCTTCTGAAATAAATCAGATTTATGCAAGCAATTATGCGACATTTGCTACATCCGTGCTCTCATCCAGCTGCAGAGCCAAATATTCACTAGCTCTCACTTGCTCCAAAAGCTGAGCAGATACTCAGTTTCACTCTCAGTAGCGGCAGCTCGATTCTGATTGGATTGAAGGGCGGTCGTGTGATTTAAAAACAAAAAATATTAAAAGACTGGCATCAAAGGACACATAAATTGATAAATATGCAGTTATAAATAAATAAATAAAAATAAAAAGTAACTTACATTTTTTTTTTTTTTTCCTTTCCCTCAAACTTTGCGCAACCCCCCTGGCGGTCGGGGCCCCCATTTTGAAAAACACTGGTCTAGTAAACATTTTAATAACAATGTTTCTGTTTTTGTCTTTAACCTGTCATGATCTCTGTCTCAGCAGGTTTGGTTTCAGAACAGAAGAGCCAAGCAGAGGAAGCAGGAGCGAGCCTCCCACAAGGTTCTCCCGGTGGGTATGATGTCGGGCCACAGGGCGCTGCTGGGGGGGATGCACGTCCAGCCCCCCACCATGGCCCGGCAGTACTACACCCAGTCCCTGGCTCACATCCCCCGCCTCCCCCCTATGCTGCCCTCCGGGGCGTACCCCTGCCACCCGGGCCAAGTGAGCCAATGCCCCTGCCCCATTGTCCCATCACAGCCAGCCCCCCAGCGGCAGCATGAGGACTGGTACAGCTCGCTGAGGGGCAACCTCCCCTCCCCCATGTTCACCCTGGCCTCCGTGCAGCCTCTGGACCCCGCCTCACACTGGAGCTGAGAAGGAACAGACCTACTGTATAAAGCCACAAATTACATTAAAATAACTTTTAGACAATTCAGTGATCGTCATAATTTAATGGGAAACTCATTTCATTTTCACATCATATCGAAAGTTGGACGTTTCAAATAGCCTTAAATGTGTAGCATTGTATCAAAATCTGAACCTTAAGTGGTAAAATGCTAACTCATTTCTGGCTTTGGGACTCATTCCTGCACCATTCTATTTCTTTCACAACATTTTCAGCCATTACATGTTCATCCTTACCATGTTTTAAGTAATGTATAGCACATAATGTAAAACTTCATTTGAAAGAAAAACCTTTTTAGTCAATCTGACAATAAAGATAATTTTGAGTGCCTTTTTAAACGTGATTTCATGAATGCAACGTGGTAGGGATCCCTTTACCATAATCTAATAAAAAAAACACGAGAAATTCTTTAGATGATACTTTTTAATATCTCACATTTCAAAGACAACACATTTTTTTTGATATATTGATTGATGAATCAATACTGGATGACACAATATAGAATTCATTTATCCATCAAAAAAAGATGGATTCCATAAAGATCGACACACACACAGACCTGACATGTTTGATCTGTTTCTGTTTTAAAGGCAGCTAATGATTTTTACTGGAAATCTGTCCGATTTCTAAACAGCTGCATCAACCAGTGTGCTTTGAGTGGAGCTTATCCAGTGATGAAGGAGCAGCAGTATGGCGCTGCTGCTTTACATTCACTCTGTGAGACTTATGTCAAGTATCAGCTGGCTACAGTGAAGAGGATTGTGATTGGCTCATATATTTATTATGCTATTATACAGAAGTTATAAGAGGCAAGTGAAAGAAAAAAAATGAGTGATCCATTTATGTACTGATTGTTGCTCTATGATTTGATTACTTTAACACAGATGAAACATACGGTTTGGCCGGGATAATATTTCTAAGATCCTTCATTGTATTACGACAGTTGGAGAAAAAAAGTTTTGCAAGCTGATTTTTTTGTGCGTGTTTGTCATTGTAATACTTATTTTGGCCACAAAAGGGCACCACAACTCAATGTTTTAAAAGAGAAAACAAATATTCATGTGTGGCAAACTAAATCCAAAGTGTGGTCATCAAAATCTTGATTCCACTTGATTCTAGAGAAAAACCAAAAACTTAGCTGACAAAAACGTTTTTCCATCCGTTTTCACACATTTTTTAAAGTAACTCAAATTATCCTTGCCAGAGTTTTTTTTCACCTTGCCAAGCCTTTTCCCCCAAACTGTTTCATAGAAGGAGAGGAAAATAAACATATGCGATATAATTTTATGCAGGCAAAAACAATTTCTTGGCTCCTTCATTTGCCTCTCAGGGCTTCCGTAATTGTCATGGAGCTATAGCCACAGAAAATCATCTATATTTGGTGCCTAGCGAGCAACCTCAAAAATAAACTAACCTCATCAGTTCTGCAAAGTTTTACACACACACACACACACACACACACACACACACACACACACACACACACACACACACACACACACACACACACACACACACACATGTGATTCACAGAAGGAATCTTTGGTCCACCATGGTGAGCGTCACACAGCGAGGGTGTGTTTGCTCGTGTTATAAATGTGTTGTACCCCTCAAAGAAGGACACACACTATAGAGGTCCTGTATGTAAGAGGGCCAATTCAGCCAAAATTACAACATAAATTCTCTCATTTCCCTTTAGTAGCAATGCAAGAAGTTTTGGCTGTCATTTGCCACTGTGTTATTGATAGTTTTACTAGTACTAAATGAAAGTATTGGGCTTTAATTGTATCAGACTTTTACAAGCAGTAGTCTCTAGAAAAAAAAATAGCAATCTATTTTTATAATCAAATTAAAGTTATGTCATTTTTCAACACATAAATGAGAGAAAATGCAGTTTCAGCTCTTAAAATAATGGTTTCCCGCATTTAACTGTTTTGTATCATATACAATGAGGGTATGTATCTGTGGTTAGAAACCCACCAGGGGTTAATATAAACTGTGTGTGTTAGTGATATTGGTTGAACTGACTCTCAAAAAAAGGCATGATTTCAAGGAATCTACAAAGAAATGTCCCTGCAAGTGTTCACCAGTCAGACTCGCATCACGCCATTTTGTTTTCCCCCCCTTCTTTTTTGTTACTTAATAAATTAAATCCCAGGTGGCAGCTCCTCAGCTCTCTCCCCTCTCTGCAGATTCCTTGCCGTTGTTGTTGTTGTTCTTGTTGACATGAAGAATTTCAGATACCTCACTCCAGTGATTTGGCAAACTCTGCATAATCTATATACCCGTCATTGTTTTTGTCGTCGTCCTTAAGAACATCATCGATAAGGACGATGAGGTCCTCCTCTTTCATTGGCTGGCTGTGCTCCCCTCTCTCCTGAGAAAGATATAAGAAGATAAAATGAGGTTTATCACTGTATATGTGTAGCAACCACCCATTATTTACGAGATAGATTTGGTTATTTATATCAGCATGGAAAGTTATCTGGGTTCCTGTTTAGTATTGCTTTTCTTTTGCAAGTTTTCTGAAATCTGAAAGTGAGTTGAATGGTATCTAAGAAGATCAGAAAAAGTTGAAGCCATCATTGTAGTTGACATTTCTCTAATATTGTAAACTTTCATAAAACATTTAGATTCTTAAAAGCAAATTAATTCCAGCTGCTATACCATCCGTGGTTGTTAAAGCAGAGGAAACAAGGTCACAGTTTACTTGATGGGAGTGACACTTTTTTAAATAGATTACAATGAGGGAACCATTTAAATGTGTTTTGCGGTTTGGAAAAGCTTTTCATTAATGAAAGAGTGTTTACTCTTACTAAAGTATATGATATATAAACGTATAAACACACATGTCCTCTTTAGTCCATCCTCTAGGCGAGACACTACAGGGGAACACCTTGTCTTCTTTTAGACAAGTGTAAAGGAAACCTCAAAAATAGATATTTTAATGTTGCATCTGCTCCTTTGACTAATGAAATGTAACTTTTCAGAAAACATTTAATTAAAAAAAGATTGTCTTAATGTTAGTGATCAAGTAGGGAATAAATACATGTTAACACTTTCATGCCCATATACTACATTAGTTAAACACTTATCCACCAGAAGCATGTTCCCTTAACATATGAGGCATTTCCACCACATCCAAAATAATACATACGTATACCCACCTCTCTGTGCACATGTGAGATGGCTGTGGCCAGCTCCAGCCCGTCCAGCAGGTCGTTGCCGTCATAATCGTGCATCTTGAAGTAGTGCAGCTGAAGCTCCTGTGGCGTCATGTCCGTCTCCGGTTTGTCTATCACTCCCTCTAAATGCTCCATGATGTGGCTGGGACACAAGAAGAGGACAGTCAAATCAACACAGATTACATAGACAGTGGAGCCCAACGTGTCCAAAGTCCTCCATTCTGAGCAAACAAGTCCTGCATGGAGGTGTCAGAGAACATTTTGGAATGTGGACATAACACTCACTCTTTGTCCTGGACCATGTTTCTGTCCAGGTGACCGTGAGAGGTCACGTGCGCGGCACTCTCCACCACCTGCCGCTGATGCGGCTGCTCCACCTCCGAGTGGACACACAGTAGATAGGAGGACAGGAGGAGCAGCAGACCCCCCCACCGAGAACTACACCGCCTCATTCTGCTGGGCACAGAGACAAAGAAAGCAAGTTAAAGTGGACCTATCATGCTATATTTGAAACATATATTATAGGGCCATACCTATACAAAACATGTCTGTGAAGTCTTTTTTTTCAAAATACCAAACAGTTCACCCATTGTAGCCATGCCTCATACTGCTCAAACCCCTCTTTTGCAGCCCAGTTAGAGAAACGCGGATCTTGGGTCCTTAGCTTGAAAAAAAAAAGAAGAGGAGACGGCGCTAATGCCTGATCAGAATTCTACCGGAGATAAAGTTAAATTCTGTTGTGATAAAACGCCATCCTGTTTAAACCATGTCAAGGATTATTTCTGAAATAGTATGGAGCTCAAATGCTTTTTCTCTTGCAGGTTTATCACAAGGTGAGTTCTTTTTTTTTATTTCCTGCTTTTTAAAACACATGTGCTCTACACAGTACAGGTTAGCTCTGAGTGTTAGCGAATCTTGCTAATGTAAACAAAGACGAGATTACGTCCAAAACACGTCAGGCATTGTTTCTGATAGCAACTTTCCGTCCATCCGACGTCACAGCGGATGGAAATCTGTATCCGCTCGTTGTACACCCGTTTTTAAAATATTTGGGTACAGAGGAAAAGAGAGAGGGTTTTATTTTCTGACGCTGCGTGAGTTCCCCGACGCACCGGGGACACATATTTATGTATAAAAGACACATCACAAAGTGCATTTTGCATGATAGGTCCCCTTTAAGACTTAAGACTACTGTGTTGTATAAATCGATGGTCCATAGTACATTATACACTCACTGGCCACTTTATTAGGTACACCTGTTCACCTGCTCGTTAATGCAAATATCTAATCGGCCAATCACATGGCAGCAACTCAATGCATTTAGACATGGTCAGGCGACCCGCTGAAGTTCAAACTGAGCATCAGAATGGGGAAGAAAGGTGATTTAAGTGACTTTGAACTTGGCATGGTTATTGGTGCCGGACGGGCTGGTGTGAGTATTTCACAAACTGCTGATCTACTGGGATTTTCACACACAACCATCTCTAGGGTTTACAGAGAATGGTCAGAAAAAGGGAAAAATATCCAGAGAGAGGCAGATCTCTGGGCGAAAAAAGGGCTTGTTGATGCCAGAGTTCAGAGGAGAATGGCCCGACTGGTTCAAGAAGATAGAAAGGCAACAGTCACTCAAATAACCACTAGTTACAACCAAGGTCTTCAGAAGATCATCTCTGAACACACAACACGTGGAACCTTGAAGCAGATGAGCTACAGCAGCAGAAGACCACACCGGGTGCCACTCCTGTCAGCTAAGAACAGGAAACTGAGGCTACAATTTGCACGGGCTCACCATACTGGACAATAGAAGATAGGAAAAAGGTTGCCTGGTCTGAATGGCGACATCCGGACCGCAGGGCCTGGGCAGGGCTGCACGATTCATTGAAATATATATTCAATGACAATGGTGGGATTTTGGGAGGTTCATATACCACAAGGTTACATAAAAGTTAACTGGAATATTAACATTTGTGGTATCATATTTATCATTATTATTGAAAAATATGTAAAATTATTATGATGGGATTTCTTTTGCTCGGATCTCTATGAAACAAATAAGTTTTTTTTTACTTATAAGTCAAAATATCTTGTAAGTCAAAATATCTCTGCAGCTCCATATTAATTAATTACATTTTTTATTTAAAACATATTTAGCCTTTATCAAATGTTGTTGCTTCTTGCGATGTTAGTATTGCACTTGTCGTATTGCGATTTCGATCAAATTTAGATTAATTGCGTAACCGTAGTTTATGTTCCCTAAATGTTCACATTTGTTTCTACCTTTCAACAGTCTGCTTCCTTCACACCCTATTTTACCCTATAAAACCCTTTAACTGCCAGCACCACCATTTGGTAGAGCACATTTTGTGTCTTGATAACTTGTTGAACTCCATCTGATTCAGCCAGCTCTACCCTTTGGTTAACATGTTATGCACAAAACAACCTCGAGATGTCACTGTGGTTCAAACAGAATGCCCTTCAGCTAGCTTCCACTGAGGAAGTTGGTATGCTAAAAAATCACTGCTGAAGAAATCACTCTTTTTGGTCAACTTTTGTAAGGTAACCATATCCTTTTTGACATTTTTTAGTTGCAGGGCACTGACTGAACATAATTAGATAACTTAATGGACAAAAAAAGTTTTAACAAAGGTGTAATAATTTTTTTGAAAATATGCTCAACCAATCGGTCGAATTGGCCTTTTATGGTAAGCTAGCAATATGACTTTTTCAGAGTTTCAGAGATGATTTCCAATAAAATATGGTAAATAAATGGCTAGATTCATGGTAATATTACTAAATCTAGTACTGCCTTATGAGTCTCAGAGTGAAAGAGTGATAATAATTGATATAGCACCATGGCATACAGATGAGCAAGTTAGGCCAACACAGGATATAGACATTTGCTGTTAGGCCAGTGGTTTCCTGTTAGGCCAATTCAGCATAAAGTAAGATGAGCAAATCTTTTTTTTATCATGAAAAACACTTTACATTACTTTTTTTCCATTTTTTTTTTTTTTTTACAATTATAATTTATTATCTTTTATGAATATATCTGGTTGTATATATTGCTCATTTTCCAAAAAATAAACAAATGTATTCGAGTTTGTGCTTTATTTGAGTTTGATGCATACAAATACTGTACTGTATATGATGATTGTTGAAAATGTACTTTTACCATATAAGGCCAGCTCGACCAGTTGGTAGAGGCTCATAAAAACAAAACTGTGTTGTCAGTCAAAAAAAATAAATGTTTGTGCTTATTTGTGGCCCATTTGATAAGAAAATGCAAAAAAAAAATTTTTCCATAGCTTTTTTTCTTGGTCCGGCAGTTAAAGGGTTAAATCAGATTAATGTCCTAGCCAATTATTGGAAAGATTGCCATGACATTACTTACAGACGTCCATGATTGCTAGTCCTAAAGATTTAAATGGTTTCTTGACTTGATCTCTATCTAGCACCACCATAAATTGACTTAATCAATTATTGGATGTATTACCATGCCATTTAGGTCAGGCATCCATAACATGGACATGACAGACAATTGCAAAAGCTTTGATCCCCTGACCTTTCCTTGAGCACCATCATCATGTCTGAGTTTTAAATTGTCCTTACTTGTTTATGTCTACAAACAGTACCTTATACACAAACATGTTTACCACGAGCAGCCACAAGGGGGCGTAGTGCAGCCAGATTAAACCCTCACATGTCTGTAGACTGGTTAAATGAAGGATTTAGGAATCTGTTTGGAATGAGCTCCACCAGTTTAGAATAATTTGAGCGAAGCTATTTGCAATTCTATTGCTTGCCTTCTTCCACCCCGAGTAAACCTCCAGACCATCTGTCTAAGTGTGTGGAGGGAAATGAGTGGCACTGAAATAGTAGCACTCTCTCCTCCCTCAGCCTGAACACTGTGGATGCACATAAGACAAAAATACCTGGCACGTGTCTACAGATGCTTAATTAAAGCAGGTGGTGACATCCTGCATAATCCAAAATAACTTACTTAAAACACATCATTATGAACACCAGTTTTGTTTGTGAGCAAATCTGCAAATACAGTGGTTCGTGTCTGCTCTGAAAAAGCAGTTTTTTCCAAAATTTCCATGGACGCTGAGACTCATGGGAAGTTACAATTTAATTTCACAGGAAGAAATATAGAACATTAAGCATATCTGTGTTGTTAAATAAGAGACTCATTCATTAAAGTTAACATTTAACGCAAACTTAGATCAGAAATTTTACTTCAATCTGTTTCTAGATTAGTGGAAATATATAGAATAGTTGACTATCAAAACCATCAGGTGGCATTATTTTATAGTAATCATTCGGCTGTGGTTTTAGCACAGTGCTGTAATGAATCTTTAGCAATGCCTCCCACAACCCAGCTAAAAGCACCCCCATTGTTCCTGCAGTCAAACAGTATCTCAATCTCAGATGTATGGAGAGAAGTCAATTCAGAATTGGAGACAGAGCCCCCATTCATTCATTTTGAAGTCGCTCACTGGCCATGAAGCCAAAAGGACTCGACTTACCATGATCATCGGGTTATCTTCACATCTATGGCGCCCCAGTATACAGAAACATCTTTTTGGCGGACCCAGAAGTTGTAGTTACATTGTTGGCTATTATGGAAATAAAGGATTTGAATTGAAGAAGACATACTTTATTAATCCCCAAGGAGAAATTAAGGGTTTAGTGTCTCTCTACTTTAAAGAGTCCTCTCCTGCTGATGTTCAGGTGTATATCAGTATGTAGTGTCTCTACTTTAAAGAGTCCTCTCCTGCTGATGTTCAGGTGTATATCAGTATGTAGTGTCTCTACTTTAAAGAGTCCTCTCCTGCTGATGTTCAGGTGTATATCAGTATGTAGTGTCTCTACTTTAAAGAGTCCTCTCCTGCTGATGTTCAGGTGTATATCAGTATGTAGTGTCTCTACTTTAAAGAGTCCTCTCCTGCTGATGTTCAGGTGTATATCAGTATGTAGTGTCTCTACTTTAAAGAGTCCTCTCCTGCTGATGTTCAGGTGTATATCAGTATGTAGTGTCTCTACTTTAAAGA
>NW_011347546.1:0-1303 GCF_000735185.1 Notothenia coriiceps
GTGATAGTGATATATTTCTAGTTAATATTTTCAAGAACCTGAAGATATACAGTTTGATAAGACAAAATACTTTAGTTTTGATTCAGTATCCCCCAGTAACTGTGACATAAGACAAAGATGCAAAAGGACAAGAAAGAAGATGACCTAAATATGTAACACTGTGGACAAGGCTGCATTTCAAACAATATTAAAAAAGTAAATTGTAGCCGCGGTCACGCTGAGCGGCTGAGAATGTCTGCATTGTTCTGAGATGGCTTTATTTGTGTCATCTGTCTCACAATGTGTCTCATAGCCTCAGGACAACAGACACGTGGTCCTATTAGATTCATAAGGTCTCATTTGTTCAATTCAAGTCCTGTTGTGAACTTTCATTAACGATGGGAACTGTTTCCTTCTTCGTCAGGCGGATAGCAGAGAGAAAGAGAGAGACAAACAGAAATATCCACACATGTGCGAGCATGAGTGTTTGGGTGTGACTTTTGCATGAAGGAAAGACGGATATGCAAAACACAAACCTTTCAGGTATCTGTGGGAAAGCACATTTGCTTAAAGACGGTGTTCAAGAACTGTCACTTCACTGGATTCTTTCCAATGTTATGTTCAATTCACACTGTGCGGTTAAGATGACACCAAAGCATACATAGCAGCCCCTTTTGCACTGACACGTCTCCATTGATGCGGCCTTCCCTTTCCTGTAGTGCAGGGGTGTCAAACTCAATTTCATCTCGGGCCACATTAGCATCAGGGTTGCACTAAAAGGGCCAGTTTTATATACATACAAAAAATACATATATAAATATTTAATATATATAAAATAATGTATTATATTACATTATTGCCTCTGCATTGGATTATTATCGGATAGGGTAATAACTTAATAAGTCTCTTCAGTGAGAATGTCACAAAATGATTTAAAAAGAAAAGCAAAATTCTGGAAAAAAAGTAAAAAATAAATAAGTAAGTGACATTTTGAAAAAAAAAGTCAGATTCTGAGAAAAAAAGTCAAATTCTGAGAAAAAAAATGCATTGTGGGACATGTAGTTTATGGGCAACGTGCTTCTGTAAATTGGCATGTAACCTTATAATAAACATATTATATTCTTTGCAAGCTCTTGTGGGGCCACATAACATGAAGTCACGGGCCGGATTTGGCCCCCGGGCCTTGAGTTTGACACCCCTGCTGTAGTGTGTTATATAGGTTTTTATGTAAATGGCTACAATCCCAAAGTTCCCTCCAGGGTACAGGCAGCATACTTGTCAACCCTCCCGATTTTTGCGGGACACTCCCGATTTCATTGCCCTC
>NW_011347547.1:0-2487 GCF_000735185.1 Notothenia coriiceps
TACTGAGAGCAGGAGACACTGACTGCTGTTCACTCTCCACGCTCAGGAGATAGAGAGGTGCAGGAATGAGTCCTAAAACCAGGAAGTGAGTCAGCATTTCACCACTTCCTGTTCCCTCGTCTCAGAGCCAATGGGATCTCTCCGTAGGGTTTAGGAAATATCTGAAATCAGGTCTGTGGTTGAGACACATTGAAGAGACGGATCACGTTTTGTTGTACGACATTAAATCCATCAGCAGTGACCCCACTGGTGATTTCTGAAGAGTGGACGTGTCTAAAAAACGATGGTTGTTACCAAGTGGCTGAATAGGACTACAGAAGTTGTGGAGGCCGTTGTACGTCATTACGCCGAACACGTAAACACTCCACTGAGTTAGTTTCTGTTCTGCTTGAAAGCAAGTCCCTGCCTCCTGCAGACTGTTCAAACAAACGCTTCAACTCGTACCATTTAGAATCTGTGTGTTTGAATATGGATCTTAAGTTGGCGTGACGTTGAAGTCGTGCTGCTGGACTCGGCTGTAGTTCCTTTATAGCATAACGTTAGCATGTTGCTTCTGCTGATTAGATTTATGATTCGGACATTTTAAAAGTAGGGTAGACATGTGGAGATTATCCGGCTGAACAAAACGTGCATTTATCAAAAAGGTTCGTTTTCCACAGATCTTATTTTTTACAATATTCCAAAATCCTCTGGAGAAATCCTTTTGCTTTCTGTCGAGGGAACCAGCCGCTTCCTTCAGGGTCGAACTACAAAAATACATCATCACTGCACCGCTCTATTCCTGCTAAATTAAACTTGATGCTACTCAACAAATGGTGAAGGCCATCAGGGCCGCAACAAACTATTGTTTCCATCGTCGATTCATCTCAACACTGTTATTCAGATCTTAAACGTTGTGTTTTGTCCGCACCTTCCAGTTATTGAATCAGAGGGGAGAGGAGTAACGAAACCAGAAGATTGAACCGTTTAAGAATGAGCTTTTTTTTGGCTTAAAAAGTTTGGTGTTTAATTTAATAGTTGAAAACGTATGGATTGATGTTTGCAGCTCTAGCACTGGGCGCATCGACCTGCTTCCTGCTCTCATGGGTTAACTCTCCATCTTTGTTCCTGCTACATCAGGCGTGATAGAACTCAACAAAAGCTAATGGCCATTACGTCGGCAGCTAGCGATTATTTTCATCAAGGACTACTTTATATGAATCCATTCATCATTTGGTCTGTAAAATGAAAAAACAAATGGCGAAAACATGTCGATTATCTGGTTGTTGTTGTTGTTATGTCAACAAATCAGAGATATTAAAGGAATGAAGAAACCAGAACATATTCACGTTAAGAAGCTGGAATTAAAAGTTACCCAATCTGATTATCGAAATAGTTTGATTTGAAGCAAACAGTTCTTAATATTGAACTGAAAATAATGATTGTGATCCATAGTGGTTGCAGAAAATAGACCATTATAGCCCAAACATGTGTATCCAACTTTCCTTTTAATGATCCGTCCCGCTGCATCCCTTCGTCTTGAAGACACACAACAAATCTACTGCTTACTCTAAAAATCATCAAAACAAATCGTTCTCTTATTTCCTTAAAACACGACCACACATGCAAACATCTTTCGCTGGTGTTCACTGACCTCTCGCTCAGATTTCTGTACAGAAATGTCTGAAAGCAGAATCTCATAGTGAAGTCAATGGGTCCGGGCTCCCCACATTGTTACAGATGAACGCTTTGTTAGCAGAGAAAGGAAGTCGCTCTGCCCTGCGGGGGGGCGGGCTCTAACTGGCTTTTAGCTTTAAATAGAGCGGCCCTGCAACACGGAGCAGGAACATAATGCACTTTAACGGTACAGACACTGATACACACTCTGATACACACTCTGATACACTCTGATATACACTCTGATACACACTCTGATACACACACACACACTCTGATATACACTCTGATACACACTCTGATACACACTCTGATACACACTCTGATACACACTCTGATACACTCTGATATACACTCTGATACACACTCTGATACACACACTGATACACACATACACACTCTGATATACACTCTGATATACACTCTGATACACACTCTGATACACACATACACACTCTGATACACATTCTGATACACACACTGATACACTCTGATACACACACTGATACACACACTGATACACACTCTGATACACACTCTGATACACACTCTGATACACACTCTGATACACACTCTGATACACACTCTGATACACACTCTGATACACACTGTGATACACAGTCTGATACACACACTGATACACACACTGATACACACACTGATACACACACTCTGATACACACTCTGATACACAGTCTGATACACACTCTGATACACACTCTGATACACATTCTGATACACACTCTGATACACACACTGATACACACTCTGATACACACTCTGATACACACTCTGATACACACTCTGATACACACTCTGATACACACTCTG
>NW_011347548.1:0-1455 GCF_000735185.1 Notothenia coriiceps
TTTTATTATGTGAAGCACTATATGGTTTCATGAAAAATATCTACTGTTTATTTGTAGATATCTCCTGAAGCCTACAAATAAAGTGTGAAATGTAGGCCTGTTACATATATTATTGAGCGATATATATTATACACACTGTTCTGCTTTCTGCACTGACCTCAGCAGCTGTTCTCACTGTAAACATCGCCTCACAATGAAAGCATAACCTAACATCCAGGGGAGATGTGATTAGTGAGTAAACAAACAAACGGTAAAGGGCAGAAAGTCTGATGCACATTTTATCATCTTGAATAACTTATAATCACAACTGGAACAGTTTGCAGAGCTGTGCTTCGTTGACATCCAGCCATGCGTCACGCCTCTTTTAAACATCACTGTTGGCTGAAATCGTCTCCGGAGAATACTTCAGTGTACCCTCGGTTATAGCTCCTCCAGAGACACTCCTCTCTCCTCTAAATCAGTGTATCCTCGGTCACGGCTTCTCCAGACAGCCTCCTCGATAATCGATCCTCGACGAGCCTTTAGAGAAATTAGTTTTCCTTCCAGACGGCGCGCCGACATCCGTTTCCGGGTTGCTGCAGGATGACCTGGGAGTCTGGGACGCGAAATTAGGCTCATTTCCGAGTACTCGCGCGCGTCTGCTTGACGCCAGGACGACCGGCCGTCCCCCCCGACAGGCGCACGGACCCGAGGGCCCGCTCACCACTGCGCGCACAAGTGCGAGTGCAGTTTTAATTAGGGCCCGAGCACGGAGTGCTAGGACCCCAACGGTGTCCTAGCACGAAGTGCGAGGAACCTATTGTTATTGGTGGAATTCTTCTTCTTCTTATTATAGTGCTGGCGTTTCCTGTTTTTGAGGGCTTTAGAACGCTCACATAGTTGTATAATTTTGCACGGACGCCAGGACCCGTGAAAAATTCAACATTCTGGAGTCAATGGGTTCAAATTGTCCAAGGTGCTTGCTAGCGCCACCTATGAAAAACCCATTTCGGAATAAATTTACAAAGTCGCACCGTAACTCCGAATGACCTGAAATTTTGCACACATATCCGGGTGGACCTGTTCTACAAATAATCCTCTTGGACCCCTAAGCTCCGCCTTCTTTTATTTTTTTCTAATTAGCATAATGTTCAAAACAGTGAAATATTCACTTAAATTTCAATTTTCTATTTTTGAACACCAAACTTCGTATACAGCATCGGCGGAGGGTTATACACATTAACGTAGAAAATGAGCATGTTAACACGATAAATATTGCCGCCATGAATCAAAACGTACGAGCAAAAATGCGGGGCTTAGAAATAAATGCTCATAACTCATCAACAATGTATCCATATATCACAGATTTTGGTGGATAGGTTCAGTCCGTCTTGGAGAATAGGCACACCAAAGCATTTTCATTTTGGACTATAGGGGGCGCCAAAAACACCACCAATTTATAACTCAAGAACGGAT
>NW_011347549.1:0-2361 GCF_000735185.1 Notothenia coriiceps
GACTTAAATTGTTAGTATAGCCTTAAGAAATGAATTGCACATAATCATTCCCACGGAGCTGTGAGCACTTATACATTTATGTGACGCTTTTCCACTCATCTTCCAGTGGTCGGTTTTCCTCTGTTGAAATCGACCAGCTGTGAAGGTGGGGGCGGGGCTTTTATACGCGAGTAGTGAAAACACTTCCGCGTAGTCTGCTCTCGTGTATCCTCCCTTTCGTCTCCTCCCGCACCCCTCCTCCCTCACCCCTCCTCGACTCCTCCGTGTGCATTTCAGCTATTGGGACGTCCTTCAAAATGGCGTGTCTTGATCGATTTCCGGGTCAAGTCCCGGAGGAGGGGAAGAGAGGAGTCGAGGAGGGGTAATGGGATGAGGCTCATGTTATCACTGATCTTGGGCAGCACTTGTTGAACAAAGGTGGGAATTCCAACAAAAACAAACCAAATGTAAGGGAGAAGATGAGAGAATTGGGACAGTTAATTCACAATGGCAGAAAGGTCACCAGTCTGGAGGATTTAATTAATCCTAAGAAGTACTTGGAGACGGTCAGAGCTGTTAAGGTCACTTGTGGCTATGATAGTGGAACTGGAACATTTCAGATTCCATCCCTTGCAAACTTGGTCATGCGCTGGTCAAGGTCAGCAAACTGTTGAAAGCTCATGGGTTAATAGCTAACAATCATGAACTTGTGAGAAAGGCCACAGAATTTCAACAAGTTCACCGTGAGAAATGGAACGAGATGATTTCTTCAACGGCTCTCAGGAACATTGCTGAATCGAAATGGAATGTTCCCACTCTTATGCCATTCACTGAGGATGTTCAAAAAATGCATCAGTTTCTCAGTGCGATGCAAGATGAGTGCAGCAGTAAACTATCTGGAACACCTTCTAGAATGTCCTGGACGGAACTGGCAAAGGTGTGTTTAACACAGATTATCCTCTTCAATCGACGCAGGGAAGGAGAAGTAGCAAGCATGCCGCTGACTGCATTTCTGTCAAGGGACACTTCTGATCCCCACGAGGATGTGGACTGGGCACTCTCTGAAGTGGAAAAAAAACTGTGCAGACATTTCTCAAGGATTGTCATCAGGGGAAAGCGAGGCAGACCAGTTCCAATTCTTCTGACTCCGAAAATGCTGTGCGCATTAGAACTCCTAGTGAAGTATAGAGAAGATTGTGGGGTTCTAAAAGACAATGCATATATGTTTGCAAGACCTACAGCTATGACACATTTCCGTGGTTCAGACTGCATACGTGGCTTTGCAAAAACATGTGGTGCTAAGTGTCCAAACTCACTGACATCGACCAGACTCAGAAAGCATGCTGCAATCCTTTCCCCCGTGCTGAACATGACAGACACAGAAATGGACCAGCTGGCCAACTTTCTTGGTCACGATATTAGAATTCCTCGTGAATTCTATCGATTACCGGAGAAGACACTTCAACTTGCCAAGATCAGCAAAATTCTAATGGCACTTGAGCAAGGGAGATTAGCAGAGTTTCATGGAAAGAACTTGGATGAAATCACAATAGGGCCATATGTTATTTGTCATTATGTCTTTTTTCTCAATTATTCTAATTGCTTCACAATGTTTAACCTATACTCGGTATATCTCCAACAGAAAGAGTTCTTGGTAGTGATGATGATGAAGAAGAAGAAAAAGAAGGAGGTAACGGGAACATAGAGGAAGGAAACGTTGCTTCTGCCGTTGATGGTATGTTGTTAGTAATTTAATGTAGAAAAAATAAGTGCTTCAGTTTATAAAATATTCACAAAAAACGTTTAGCGGTCGTTTTTATTTTGGATTTGTTGTTCTGTCTTTTACTATTGGTCTTGCATAAACACTTTAGTTTGCTACAATTGCAGTATATACACTATGACATACCTTTGGTCAGGGTTACAGCAATATGACCAGTCATGGAAGTGGGAAAAATAGTTCTTTCTTTTCCAAGTGTGATCAATTTCCTCTCCAATATTATTGGTTATGGTCAGCATTTCTACAGTAAAGTTAATGAAGAGCTTTTAATTTTTATAAACCCAACAGAGGAGACTATTCTACGAACTGAGGGGAATAAAATCCCTCAGAACCTGAAGACACCCAGATTGCCAACAGCAGAGGGACAGGAATCGCCTGAAGTCCATGCTGTAAGACATACTTCAAAAGGTACATTTTACAATGTTCTTTTAATTATATTATTTTACATTTGGCAGAAATTGGTCAGAAAATATATCAATCTTCCCTTTTACACTCTTTAAACTGCTGATGCTCTGGACAACAGTTTAAGTGGAAGATATTGATATGCTATAGATCAGGGGTGCTCAATACGTTGATCTCAAAGGTAGTGTGGGTAGATCGCTTGG
>NW_011347550.1:0-18286 GCF_000735185.1 Notothenia coriiceps
CTCCTTCAATCCCACTCCGTGCATGCAACACAGCATCCTCTCTTCCCAGAGCTCATACTCTTCTGCTTTCCCGTCGAACGTGGGCCACTTGCTCTTCCTCGTGGTTCCATTCGCCATGGCTTTTGCGTTTGTAGCTTCAGTAGCTTAGGTCCATGTTAGCTTAGCTTTAGCTTCCCTCGGTTCTCCCGATACTAAACTAGCCTAACACGTGGCTAACTAGCTACTCCTATGCTAACCGTGCTAACAGGCAATCTTCTCGCCTTGTTATCGCACGTGCGCTTCAAACTGTAAAATAATTCATCGTATCTGGGCCCATAACCTGTTAGCAGATTTAGACTTATACCTTTTGTCTCCTGAAGCAGAAAGGTGAATAATCTCAGCAGTTCAAGTTTAGCCATTCATCACGGCGTTATTTATTATAGGCACACATCTCAAGAGACTTGAGGACAGAGAGAGAAGGGGCGTGACTTCCAGTGGTCTTATACCCCAGGTAGTGACATCACAATCATGTGGTACAGCGCTAACCAATGAACACAGTAGTAGTCGCAGCTACTTACATAAACAATATATGGTACACAGTAATACATGGAGTCATACACTATCCATGTCTGTATGTTATATCTCAACAGTTACTCTCTGACATCACATACATCGTAGCAAAAAATTTCAGTTTATTTATAATTAAAATATAAAAAAATGTATATCTTTAAATGTTATAAATAATAAAAAACGTGTTTATTGGGGGAGGGCAGGAATGTCAAATGGGAGGGCCTGGCCCTCCCACGGCGCCGGGCATGTTTGTACTTCTGACTGCATGTCAAGTGTTCTATCTGGGAAAATACAGAGCCTGAAATGAGTGCTATTTGCACCTAAATGTAAATAGGCACAATTTATTGGTTTCAAGTTTATAGCCAACAACCGGAATTCCTAGTTTAAGTTCTACTTATTTCAGATCATTATTTGCATGAACATGACAAAGGAGCACCTAATGCACATTTAGCATTGGCCTTTTAGCACCTAACATTTGCAGAGAGCCCTAGAATTATTACTTAATCATGTGTCTCCATGAATAACCAATGTATAAAGTCAAATTCTGGTCACAAATTATGACCTCATTATATGGAAGTGGCCTTGGTGTCTCTAAAAAACTGCAGTTGTCTTTGGATGCAAGCTCGTGAAAAAGGAACAGGGTTGGATATTGTTCCTATGACAAACACTGAAAAAGATAATTTGTTGCTGATTCTAGGATTCGATTCACTCGAGGCTACTGCGTCTCTGAAATATAACCGCAACAAAAATACTCTCACCACTGAGGTTGTCATCCCCGACTACGATGTGGAAGCAGGCATTAGGCTGGCTGTAATTGAGAGTGATGCCAGAGGAAAGAAGATGAGAGGTATTACTATTGATGTCACCAACAGGAACATCCCACAGCTGGCTCTTGTAGGACATACAAGGTACATCGTTCTGCAAAACCAACCTAAAGATAAATAATAAGTTCAGCTGTGCTCTCCGGTGTCTTGAGAGATTTTTTGTTTTATAAACATACTAGAAAATGAAAATGACGAGAAATAATCCAATATGTATGTCCTTGTTTTAGACTTCATATGATGAATGACGCCATGCTGCAGCTACAGATGGTCATTCCCATTCTAAAAACTGAAGCCTCTGTCACTGCAACCATAAAGAAGGATAAGGATGTGCTCATGGACTTAGTGACAGCCATCAACCTCCCTAAGACATCCTACCAACAAAAAGCTTCCCTAAAATTTGGTAACTTTCATCACTCACTTCAGCACAGAAAGGAGATGTAAAACATTCTTTCATCCTTAATTTGTTGGTGGATTGGGATTTCTCTTTACAGATGATGACAAGTTTGAGGTGGAACTGAAATCTGACATGAATATAGAGATTCATAAACTGATCCCAAGTATAGTTGATCATCACATGCAGCTGCAACAACTCATTGATCATATCCTGGACCAGACAGTGGCAAAGACTGATATGAAACTGCGTCACATAGTCACCAAAGGAATTGAGGTATCACTTGGACATGTAACACTATATAAACTACCATCTTCAAGAAATATAGAAATATTTTTTGTGAAAATGGAGCCTTGTGACTAAGGATTCATTGACTATTTGTTTGGTGGGCCATTATGCCATAGTGATGTGCAAAAAAATATACAAACACATATTTTGGAGCAAATTATTAAATATCTGGTATGAACAGTAACACCAACTGGCTGTACTGCTTAAGCTGGTTTCCATATACTAGTGCAGTCATTGATGTTGATTACAGCACATTGACAGGAAGAAATGAGCATGATCGGAATCAAAATAGCTTTCAAACTTTGAAGTTTTGTTAAAGAGAAATGTGATGTCACCCTGAAGGCAGGTGATATATGGTTGGACAAACTGACAGCACGCATCCCCTATCTTGTAAATCTGCGAAGTAAGAGAAGCATCTCAGATCTGAACCTGCCAGCTTTGCCAGAGAAACTGTTTGTGCTTTCGTAAGTTTTTTTAGAGTTTAAAAATACTTCTTGCTTTCAGATTTTACAGATCATAAACCATAATTTACCGATTCAACTAAAGAATTTGTTGTGTCATGTGGTTTCCTATTCATGGTAACTTTATTATTACATTTTCAACATTGGAATAATATTGATTATGCTTTTTTTTAACAGTGACAGCTTGTTCCGATACCAATTCAACAAGGATAAGATGGCCATCTCAATTCCTCTTCCACATGGAGGCAAAACGTCAGAAGAGCTGAACATACCAACAACTGTTTCTATTCCCCTTATAGATTTACCAAAAATAGGCCTTAATATTCCTGCCAAAACCGTTCATCTGCCATCATTCACTATACCTCCTTTTTTGGATTTGACTGTCCCCCTTCTCGGTCTGGTTGAAGCATCCACCAAGATCAACAGCAACTTCTACAGCTGGGAAGGTTCCATCTCTGGGGGCAACAACACTGTGGATGTCCCCAACTACATTGTACAGTACAAGGCAATGGCCCAATCACCTTTCAACCTACTTTCATACAAGCTTGAAGGTCAGTAATTGGGTAAAACCCCTTATTTGTATTTATTGTTTTTCTGTTTTACTGGGGATAACTCTGCCAAAATAGAACATATTCAAAAAAATACAATTCATAAAAAACAAGGTATAAAAAAATAGCATTGTCCAGTCATATCATCTCTAGGTGTGCAACAACTAATCGACATAATCGATTAAAATCGATGACCAAATTAGTTGCGGAGGCGTAGAGAAGCATGGTCCGACTAAATTCTTCAACAGTTTGGGAGCACTTCACTTCAACAGTAAAAAGTGTGTTAAAATCGAACTTGCATGGTACGGGAGCACCACAGTGATGCAGGAACATCTCAAACGTAAAAAAAAAAACACCCGATCAAGTTCCCTCTGCTTCGCATCATTCTCTGTGATCATACTGTCCGCGTTTTTTTTCCTCCAATAATGACCGGCTCACTGTACATTACCCGGCTTATTAAACGGCAAACAAACAAACTAACGACTAACTTTACTTATTTTAACTTATTTAAACTATGCCAATTTATTGATTCAGCTATTTCAAAGTGTTTGCAAATTTGCAGAAAATAGTTTGGATTGAGACACTGTGTGCTGTATTTATGTGTGTGTAAGAAAGTGTAACTGCAGAGACGATCTACCTATTTGTTGTAGCAAAGCCTGTTAACACTTTTTGTTTGTGATTCATAATTATATTCTTTATAATTTATAATTTTGTATAATTTATTATTATTTATAACGGCTCAGGTCTGATCTGGTATGATGCAGAATAACATATTAAGCTTGTGTGTTGCGAATTCTGATAATAAAATACTTTCTGTCTGTCTGTTTCAAGGAACCGGGATGATGTCAGGAAAAGCCAATGATAATTTGAAGTACCTTCTGAATAGTTCCTTCAGCCATAGCCTCATTGACACAAGCTTCAGTGTCTTTAACACATTAACGGTAACAAACACATTGAATGCAAGAGCCAACTACAAGATTGAAGCCTCTAGTCCAATTGGCCTGCAAGCATCTCTATACTACTCTGCTAAGTCGACTTCAACTATTGATTCAAGTAAAGTCTCAGGAGATGGCACAGTTGACGGATTGCTCAAAATATGTTCATTCTACACCAATACCTCCTACACCCACAGCTATAACGTGCGTCCGCTTGAGGGAAAAGGAAGAGGAGATTCCAACCTTCACTTCAACTTGCCATTCATGGAAGTTCACAACATGATCCAAGGAGTTTACGCAAACTCTGAGTTGAACATTGTGTCCAAAACCAATGTCCAAAAGGATGTCTTCAACCATGTAGCAGACCTCAAGTATAAAGATGCTCAACTGACCCTAAAGTGCAATGCAGTTGCCTCAGCAATGGGTAAATCACTCAATAACAAAGTTGAGCTTGGAGTGTCCAGTCAAATGGCCATCCTCAGAATTGAGTCACAGGCAGATGGTGACTCAAATAGAGCATTTTCACTTATAACAGGATCCCTGGATTCAAATGGTCTTGAGGTCAACTCTGAAGGTTCTCTCACATTGGACACAGGTTGTGGATTGCACAAAGCTTCTGTTTTGGTTAGCAGAAATGGTCTGACCACAAGTGGAACTAACATCATTCAGTGTAGCCCTGTCACAGTGGAGAATACTTTCAGTGGTGCCATTGACACCAATGGAGCATCCCTTTCCTCCGGGGTCAAAACAATGGCTATGGAGTGCAGGGGAGAGCTGAACATTGAAGTTAAAATCACAGCTGCTGAAGCTTCTTTGAATGGTGTCTTCAAGGGCCATGCATATGACGCAACCACAAGAAACAACATAGACATTATTCTGAACCGAAGGGCTCTGGCCTTTACTAGCAATACCATGGGGACATTCAAGCAGATGAATACAGAAAATAGCCACACACTGACCCTAACTTTGTGGACCCTAGCCCTCCAATCCAAGACTAAAAACTTTATCTGTGAAGATATGCACTACAAGCAAGACACTAGGGTAAATATTAAGCCATTTGTTATGTCATTTGATTTGTCAAATGACCTCAGGTTTTATGATATCAATTTGAACAATGTTGGCCACATGAAGCTTGAGCCAATTAAGATGGATCTGAGTGGAAATATGAAGGGAGCATATGGAGAAGAACACAACATTAAACACACCTATGAGCTGAGTATTGACAATATGGCTGGTAAAATGAAATACAACATGTCTGGGAATTTAACGGATGCCCAAGTAAGTCACAACTGTGAACTTGAGATTGCTGGACTTTCCTCCAAGTTAAACTGTGAGGCACAAATAAAGTCAGAACCTCTACGTTTTGACAGTACTATTCGCACCATGGCACAGCCTTTCAGGCTCACTGTTGATGCGATCGTAAACAGTGATGGAGAAATGAATATATATGGGAAGCACGCCGTACAGCTGAACAGCAAGTTGTTAATTAGAGCTGAGCCCCTAGCTTTTACACACTCACATGACACCCGGGTCTCAACCACACATATGCTTCCAAGTGGAGAGTCTTCCACTCATTTAGAAAACCGGTTTGATGGCCTCCTGACACCAAGTGACCAATCTCTGACCTGGAAAGTCAAATCTGAACTAAATAACCATGCTTATAACCAAGACATCAGTACTTTTAATAATCCTGAGAAGATTGGATTAGAATTTTCAGGAGTAATGTTAACAGACATTTTCAAGAATTTGGGAAAAAAAGACACAAAATCAGAAATACAAGAATTTAGTATGGCTGGTTTCATTAAGTATGACAAGAACAGTGACTGTCACGTCATTGACATCCCATTAATTGAAAGCTTTCCTGTTGCTTTGGAGCAGTACAAGAACACACTTGTACAAGCCTTAGAATCACTTCAACAGTTCATCCACAATTTAGATGTTATTCAGCTAATCACTGACTTCAGAGCCAAGCTAGACAGGGTACCTATGCAAGTGACACACTTCATGCAAGAAATGGACTTAGAGAACAAAGTAAATAAAGTAAAAGTAAAATTTGATTATCTGGTCAATGAGTTTGCTGTAACTATGAATGATTTGGAGGTTGCTGTGAATAATTTGAGAGAGTTGGTTGAACATACAGTAATGGACTTTGCCACTAAAGTAAGAGATCTCATCCTTACAATAAAAGAGTATGTCAAGTCCAGACACCTTGTCAACATGATAACAGATGTACTTTCACAAATTGGAAATAAGCTTTGGTCCATTGATGAACAGTATGACATTAAGCATTCACTTGTCAAAGTACTTGATACCATCGAGGACATCATCAGACAGATTGATTTTCAGAAGCTCACAGAAAGCAGTTCTGTGTGGCTTCGAGAATTTGATTCTAAATATGGAGTCTTGGAGAAAATCAAAGACAAACTTTCTGAAATGAAACAGGCCATTCATATCTTTGATTTTAAAATGTTTTTCGAAGATTTAAAGGATTACCTTCTATCAATAGATTTGGCAAATTATTTTGAGCAGCTGTCATATAGAATCCCCTCTTCGGAGATAGCAAAAGTCATGGAATCTATGAACGATGTTATTGTCAACTGGATTGATGAATATGAAATCCCCAACAAAATCAATACGCTGTATTTCTACATTAGGGATCATCTTTTAAAATACAGTCTTGATGAGAAATGTAAAGAATTATTAGATCAGCTAGTGATTCTAGTCAATGAATTTAAAATTGATGAGACTGTGCAGTTGATTGTAGAAACTTTGAAATCTGTCAATTTTGAATTTGTTTATGATAAAAGTATGCAACTTCTGCTCAGTGTGACAAGACAGCTCAAAGAAATTGAATTTAGGAAAATAATTGATGAGCTTCATAAACATATATCATCAATGATTAAGTCACTGAAGGAATTTGACTACAGTGCATTTGTTGACGAGTCCAACAAGAGGATTGCTGATCTAACAAATGATATCAACAAACAGATTAAAACATATGAGGTTGTGCAAAAACTTGAGGCAGTAAGGGAATTTTTCAGAGAGATCCAAAGTTCCACCTTCACATATTTGGACAACCTAAAAAAAACTAAACTTGCTGATGCCTTGAATAAATTGAAAACTGTGATTGACAACACATTTTACAATGACATCAAGATGAAAGTGCAAGATATTCTCGAAGATATGCGACAAAGAATCCTTGACATGGATATCAGAAACGAAATGTACATTTACCTCAAAAGAGCAAGTGAATCCTACACTAATGTGGTTGCCTACATTTCTGCACAGTTTAACCAACTGACAGTTGAGATCAGAAAACTTGCCAATGATAAGGAGATCATCACCCAAATCAAGCAAACTGTAGATGGAGTTCTTGTTGCACTGAGAACAGCTGAGATTAAAGTTTCCACTTTTACTATACCTCTCACTGACCTTATCATTCCAGCATTTACAATCAACCTGAAAAAACTGCAAGAGATCAGCATCCCAGCTCAAATTTCAGTCCCTGAGTTCACCGTCCTCAACACCTACACAATTTCTGCCTTCACCATTGACTTTGATGAGATCAAAGCAAACATACTTTATATCATAGACAACATCAGGGAATTTGAGATCGAACTTCATGACCCTGGGGAAATCTTTGGTGACCTCAAATTTCTCTACCTACCTGAAATACCAGATCTCACCTTACCGGAAATAAGTCTTTCAGAAATAACATTTTCAGCCTTCATCCTCCCCAAGTTAAATTATAATGATTTTAAAATCAAAATGCTCCCAATTCCAGTGTTCACATTACCTGAGGTTCGAAGTGACATTTGTATCCCAATCTTTGGCAAACTTCATGGAGAATTTACAGTGAACTCCTCACAGTACACTCTTCACACTACAGGGAAGATTGAGAACTCAACATCCACACCAAAAAACCCACAGTTTACAGCCACTCTTACCTCTTTTGCCAAATCACCCATTGGGCCCCTTGAATACACATATGAAGCCACTGCACAATTGGAAGCTCCTAGAATGAAGAAGTTGCTTTTCACAGAAACCGTGAAAGCCACACATGTCGCCTTCTCAATAGATCATGGAGTATCCATGACACTCACTGGCTCTTCCGCAGAGGCTTCTGCTAAGACCACTGCCAAGGCTACAACCCAAATCTACACTGCAAACCTGGTCAACAATATGAAACTTACATTAAAGAATGGTATCTTTGCAGTAATAGACACAAACTACGACCACAGCGTTGACAACCCATCAATTGAAACTTCAAATCAGGCATCGGTGAAACATAATATAACAGCCAGCCTGGATTCAGGTAGAATAAGTTTGACTGGTGAAACTACTGGTAATGGAAAGTGGTCCATTCAAGACTATTTTGATGAAGGTACATACAATAGCAATGCTGAATTCAACATCAATTTTAGCACTGCCAAATTTACTTTTGCAGGAGAAACAGACTGTAAGGCCATGAAATTGAAGCAAATGCTGACCGCTGAATCCGTGATGTTAAACCATGTCACTGTTTTAGCAAAATGGGAAACTGAAGTACCATCTGTCAAGAACAGTGTTATGATTTTAAATGCAGAGGCTAATATTTCGGACTTAAAAATTGCGGTGATAGCCTCTCATAATGCTGAATTAACTGGAAGCCTGACTGGATTCATTGCCAACTCTCTGGAATTCATGGTCCATCCATTTGAAATTGTGCTTGATGTCAAGAATAAAGTAAACTCCAAGATGATATTCCCATTAAAACTTACTGGTAAAGTGGATCTCCAGCAGGATTATAGTGTTGTACTAAATTCTGAAAAGCAGCATGCTTGTTGTTTTACTTTGGCAAGATTTAACCAGTACAAATACAATCACAACTTTACAGCAGAAAACAATGACCTTGACATCTTCTTTCACTCATACGCTAATGGAGAGGCTAATTTTGACTTTTTGACAGTTCCTCTAACTATCCCAGAGATAACCGTACCCTATCTCAATATTAATATTCCTGAGGTCAAAGAGCTCTCTCTGTGGGAAAATGCTGGATTTACAACCTTGCTCACCAATCCTCAACAGTCATTCGATATCAACCTGAAAATGCATTACTACAAGAACCCAGATACACACATCTTTGAATTACACCTTGAACCAATTTACAATGTAATTATAGACAACGCCGACTTTATCCAGGCTTATTTTGAACAATGTAGAGACAAAGTAGTTGCACATTTAAAAGATTCGTACAACAAAGCAAAGTCACAGTATATCAAACACAAAATAGACACCTCTAGTCTGCCTCCTCAAATCTTCACTGTCCCTGGATACAAAATACCAATATTGAATATTGATGTTTCCGCTATTAGTGCTGAGATGCCGGCCTTTAGTTACTTTGTCCCCAAGGAAGTCAGTACACCAAGCTTCAAAGTTCCAGCACTAGGTTTTACTGTGCCATCCTATACCCTTGTTCTACCATCTTTGGGTTTACCTGTTATCCATGTTCCAGAAACTTTAGGTGAAATACAACTCCCCACTTTCACACTACCAGCAATTCAAAACAACGTTTTGATCCCAGCCTTGGGTAATATAACTTTTGACTTCTTCTTCAAATCCACTATAATCACCTTAAGTTCTAATGCTGGCTTTTTCAACTATTCAGACATTGCTGCACGGTTCAGCACTTCTTCAACATCTGTGTTTGACATTTTAAATGGAAAAATGTATGGCACCACCAGTTTGGCAAAGAATAGAGGAATACAACTGGTCACCACTGTGTACCTAGAACATAAACATGTAGAAGCAAACCACAAATGTGATGTTAGTCTCACCGAAAGGAGCTTGGAAGCTTCTCTAGTAAACACTGCAAAAATCAATCTACCCTTCTTAAATCTAAAGTTCGGTCAGGAACTCACCGGAAATACCAAGACAAATGCAACTTTAGTTTCTAAGAAAAAAATAAAATATATGTTAAACATTCCTCTGGTTAGGTTGGTAGGAAAAGGAAATCTTGATATAAACTGGGTCCTGGAAGCACCTTCTTCCTATGTGTCATTAGAGACCTCCACAGAAGGGAAGTCAGATATAACACTAATGGACAGTTGTAACTTTGATGGAGAGCTAGAAAATGTGGCCAGTTTTTACCTTAATGCCAATAACCTACGATCAACGGTTAGGACGGTCTTAAACTCAAACATTGACAAACAGGAGAAACTAAAACGAAGCACATGCAATAAAGTCTTCCAGTTTGATGTAAATAATAACATGGCCCTTGAGGTCTCATTACGGCGAATGTTTGCAACAGTTGATCACACCAGCAATAATAATATTGATATTGCATCTTTCAACACTAATGGAAAGCACATTGTTATAGGAGAACTAGATGTTGTTCCTCTAACAACTTTCAAGACTACATTAAACATTGATGCAAGTCAGCCAAGTAGCTTGGGTAATACTGGACTCTTTCAGAGCATCAACCTTGCTATCAGCTCGGGCAAACAGACTTTCGCTTGGAGTGGTAAGGAGCAGCTGGCATCCATCATCCATGCTTATGATTTACTCATTTCCAATGATGAATCCGAAGTACGTATGGACTTGACCAGATCAGTGGAAGGCCACCAAGCTTTCCTGAAGTCAGTTATGCTTCCTGTATATCAGAAAACAATCTGGGATGTTCTCAAGTATGACCAGGTCACACATTTGGATGACTTACACTTTTTTAACATATCTTCCAGCATTGCATACACAAAGACTATTTATGGCCAGGAGTATAAAATACCATTTAAACTATTTGAAAACAGCATGACTTTTAATATCCCAGAAATTAGCGTTGCAGTGCCTTTTTGGATGAAAGAAATTCCACTCTCAATCAGGAAGATAGACATGCGATTTGAAAAGCCAGATGTCCCTGATCATCTCACTCTCCCCCCTGCCATCTCAGTTCCAGCCTTTGATGTACCATTTACCAACTTGCATGTGGAACCCTTTACAATTCATCCAAAGAACCTAAACATGCCTAAGGTTATCACCACTACAGCCTTTCAAATCATGTTGCCTCTCTTGCCAATAATGTCAGTGCCCAGTTACATTATTGAAACAGAGTATCTACAGGGGAAAATGTCTTTCCTTTCATTTAAGATTCCACAATATGAAATCACAGTGTCATCTTTCACACTACCAACATCCTTTGACATTGGAGAGCACAGTATCAGCTTAAATGAAATCACAAACCAGATTATAAACTTCAAACTTCCAACCATCATTATCCCAGAGCAAAAAATTGAAGTCCCTGAAACTGCCTTTCATCTTCCTTCAAGTGTGTTTATCCCAGCTTTTGGATCTCTCAGTGCCACTCTGAAGGTTTCCTCTCCTATATATAATGTGTCAACAACTGCCAAGCTGGAGAAAAAGAACTCTAACTTCATTACTTTGCTGAATTCCACATGTACTTCTACTATGATCTTCTTGGAATATGACCTCTCTGGTAAGACAAGCACACACTGTACTTTACTTTACTTGATAAGTCCATGTTGTGGTCATTTCTATAGCCAATAGGTTGCTTTATAATAGATAGCCAAATATAATATTACATTTTGCTTATGTCCCTTCAGCCAGTGCAATTCTTGGATTAGACAATGGAGTATTTGATCTAAATGGAAAGTGCAACTTGATACACAGTGACGTAAACTTTGACTGGCAACATGTTTTGTCAAAAAACCTAAGGTAAGTGCATACACTATTTTTACTAGTTAAAGATTCAACAATTCTAGAATATTAGATTTCCATTCTGCAACACAGGGTTGCACAACTAATGCATTGGTAGCCTGGTCCATTTAAACAAAAAAAAGAACATTATAAAACAGAACAGTATTCCATTCCTTTAGTGCATTTTACATTTTGCAATAGAAGCAAAACTTCCCAAAAAAAATTGAATTCTGCGCTTTAATTTTGAATCAAGTACAACAGCTTAATCTGGGATAAAGCAAGGAACCCAGGTTTCTTTAAAGATTTGGTCAAAACCATCTCTGACGTTGCTGAATTATCCTGTGACTTATTTCTTCCATTTTATTTCCTACCATAGTTTCTCCAGCAATAAAGACAACAAGATTACAATAAAAACACCCAGATAATGGCCGCCAAAGTTACACATAGACTAACCGTCATTCTTCCTGTCTTTTCGCGCACCGTTGTTAGTGACTGGACCCTTAATTAGCCTTTATCCCTGCAAAATCAAATGGGTTCAATGTATGCAATCAGATGTGGGATCTATACAAAGAAGACTTATATATCTGAGTAATGAATGAAAGTGTAATTGAATGTGTCTGTATCTAATCTGGATATAAGACAATTAAAAATGACAAATGTAAATGACAGCAACCGGCGGGGGCAAACCCAACAATATTCACAAAACTGTGTCTCAGGGCTTCTTAACATTTAACAACCTATTAATGTGTCATACCCACTTAACGGGAAGAAACTCAGCTATCAGACAATATTAACCATTTCTAGCTAAACGAAGCACAAGGGTAACACAAAGCCTCTGAATCCGAGCACTAACCGAAAAAATGCTAACACACTTAGCACAGAACTCACGGTAGAGATATTTTATACTTCATGCTATCTGCACAAAATTATGAAAGTTGAGATTCCACAGATTCCATTGGTATACGTGTCATCACTGTGCGACCAAAACTCACGGCAGCAAAGCCAGGAAAGACAACACACTTTACGGGCCAAAACGGCAAATACGTCTTACCTTTGCTGTTTTCTGATCAAAAGTTGTGTTCAAGGGCATTACAACGCATATAAACGCTGCTGAAGGTTAATCCAATGTCTCTGTGTCAATCACCAAAATCGACAAATGGGTTCCAGAGATATGGCAAATCCACCCAAATGACCCCAGAGGTGGGGTTTATTTTCTAAACCTCTCTAAAAATGTGAAATTTAACTTGTTTTGCATTAATCTTGTTACTTATATGATATAATTAGAATTCCTAAAGCTTTTTGGCTACTATCCCATCATTTAAGGGTGGTTTTCACGATAAGTAATGTTTTTTTTTTGTTCAATCTGAATTTACTTTAAAATAAAAACATCTATATTGATTCTGACTTTTCTACATCCAACTCACAGGTGTATCATTGCTTTGAGAAAAAAAGATTATTAATTTACCCCTTTTAGAAGTGAAGATATAGTCATTTGTTCTGGGCATGTCATTTTTGAGCCTGAGACCCTGGGGCTTAACAGGTTAAAGTAATTGGCCAAGACTCTTTCGTTAGTAGAGATATCAGAGCTACCAAATAATTATTATCATGGGTAGGGTTTTTTCTGTTGTAACTGACTTTAGTTGAGCAAGATAATTTTACCTATTATTTTATTTTTATAAAGACCACTTGACCTAAACTATGTGAATATGCCTAACAGGGTAGAATCACCAAATGGGGGCGCTCTAAAATCGACATCATGCTTTTTAGTTAATTTTGGGTATGCAAAAAGGTGTAAAATATAGCCTATCTACTGATTGGAACAAATATAAAAGTATATAAAAGCCAAATTACTATTGATATTGCGAGGAGACGTATTGTGTGAAGAGAAATTGAAGATGGTGTTTAATTGCGGATTTATTTGCTATCCACGTCACGTTTTCAGTTTATCCAAAAGTCTTCTAATCGGGGCTCTGTAAATAAAGAACTATGGCAGATGTGTAATATTTATTGCAGCCGAACCGTGTATTACAATGCATTTATGTGATGCATTCCAAAGAGAAAAGCAAGCACACACAGAATAAAGTATTATTTTCTTTTAAATAACTGTTTTCATATTTTTTATCACATAATCACCATATCCCAACGTGCATTGTGAGTAAGACATCCAATCAGCGAGCTTCAAAGATAGCTGAGGCTTATGGGTAGCGTGATGCTTTCCAAAACTCTGAAAAAAGAAATGTGTACTGCAGATATCACTGTAAAATCATTTGACAGGGAGGGGAATGATATGCGTCCCTAGTAAGCGCCTTAGTTACTATGAAAACGGCGAGCCTGGAAATAATAAATATTCACCCGGTGAGAGTTGACGATAACTTGATATGAACGCTGGTCAATAGAAATTAATAGGGGGAAAGATGTAGCAATCTCACAATTTCAGATGGTGCGCAGAGCAACCACTGTAGTTTACATACGTAGTATATACACGCCCTCCTGGCGAGACCTCAAATAATCTTCGTAATATCTATCAAACTATAGATCCTACACATCCACAAACTATCCTACAATTTAGGAATTTGCCCTAAAAATGGTGTCCGCCAAGTTTTTTTTTCTCACGCTAGGAAAGTTTGCGATCACGTGATATGGACACTGGTCTTTAGAAATCAATAGGAAAAAATATTGTATCCACGTCACGTCTTGAGAGGGTTATTTGTGAATATACTACGTTTTGCCCTGCGGACCAACGTAGCCATTACACGTTTTTTTGTGAGACTGAGTTGGTTTAACTCCTCCTTCGGAGTGACAGTATGCTGGTACTTAACTTTTTTAAGTGGATATAATATATCGAACGTGTGCACAATTATTAGGCAAGTGAGTATTTTGACCATATCATAATTTGTATGCATATTTTCCAAGCTCTATAAACTTGAATTGAATTGGATTTAAGCATATCAGGTGATGTGTATTTGTGTAATGAGGGAGGGTGTGGCCTAAGGACATAAACACCCTACATCATGGGTCGGCAATAGGCGGCCCGCGGGCCATTGGTGGCCCACCAGCAATAATATTTGGCCCGGAATATTATTTTGAGAATACAAATAAAAAATTATTTTGAGATGTACTTTTTATTTATGTGTTTACAATATTGGACCGACAGTCGCACATATAGCCTATAATGTCCGAATAGAGAATCTACCTACACCTGAAGAATGCTTATTGTACTTTTATCCATGTTGAGAGTGAATCACACACAGCACAGGCACAATCTGGCAGCGGCGTGCACTGACGCTGATAGTGGATCAATAAGTAGGTGGATAGCGCGTGGTGCTGAAATAGCCAACATGCGGTTTGTGGTTTGAAAAAAATAACACCAGCTCACTAAATCAATCAAACGTAATGTTTACTTATATGTGAACAGTAACAAAGTTCAGTCAAAACATTGACAACAAAATCATAGAAGCCACTTGATCATGGAGGGCGAGGGGTGGTGGTGCATATGCTGCCACCCCAGTTGGCAGCTTTGTTTTGAAAGAAAAGTTTTGGCTCATCGGACATTTATGAGAGAAAATCCCTAATGTCCGAGTGCAAGTGAATGCAGCACAAGACTCGAGCCTTGTAACCCCTCCCCCGGCCATGGCCCGAGCATGGAAATGTGATTGTCATTTGAACGGGACGGCGCAAAACGAGAAGCATTCGGTCTACAATGGCAGAGAAGAGACTGTCAAGTTTGGCTGTAGCCTACTCAGCAGGGACGTGCACAGGTACGGGCTAACAGCCCGTTTGCCATTTTTGTCTGACCTGCCCCTCTGGACAGAGCGAGTTTTATTTTGTTTTATATTGTGGCCGAATCAACATGATAAGCCCACAATTAGTCCCTTTTTCCAGTTTAGAGCAATAGCCCCTCCAAATGTCTGTGCACGTCCCTGCTACTCAGCATTGATTCAAAACGCACTAAAGCTTTGGATCTTAATAAGCTTGTGAGCAGTGGCGGAATCTGGAGAATCACAGAACGGCACCGCAGAGGCGAACGTGTCACATGTTTTAACAATCAATTAATTAAATAAGCCTTTGATTATGTTCCGGCCCGCCATTTAGTGGTTCAGAAAAACAATTAAGAGAAGAATCAAACGTGAAGCTGCCAGGAAGCCATTATATTCCAGTGCTGTCATATTCCAGAACTGTGACCTAACTGGAGGTCCCAGAAAACACCTTACACCTGGTAAGGTGTTTAGAGACATGGCCAAGGTGAGGGAGGCTGAAACCACCGCTGAACAAGACACATGAGTTAAAACGTCAAGACTGGGCCAAGAAATATCTGGAGACAGATTTTCCAAAGGTTTTCTGGACTCATGAGATGAGAGTGACTCTTGACGGACCAGATGGATGGGCCCGTGGCTGGATCAGTACTGGGCTCAGAGCTCCACTTCGACTCAGACCACAGCAACATGGAGGTGGGGTTCTAGAATGGGCTGGTATTATTGAAGAGGAGCTAGTTGGACCTTTTCGGGTTGAAGATGGACTCAAAATCAACTCCCAATTCTACTGCCAGTTTTTAGAAGACACTTTCTTCCATCAGTGGTACAGGAAAAAGTCTGTATCTCTCAGGAAGAACATGATTTTATGAAGGACAATTCTCAATCGCGTGTACTCCATTGCTCTCTGAACAGAGTCTGGGAGGCTGTGGTTGATCGTTGTTACGCCCCACCCTTAAAATGGCCCTATGGGGCTAACAAAATTCCACCACTGACCCAAATAGAACACAAAAGACACCTTTAAAATCATAAAATCCATAATCAACATGTAACATGTTCAACGACACATCCTAGGATTAGAGGCAGAAACACAGCAGTCCCAACACCAGAGGCCTCCCTCTTCTGCTGCTGACCAGGAGCTTTTAAAGACTTCTTTCTCCAGGTGCACCTCTTCTGAACCTCGTTACAGCAATGCAGCACACCTGGGTAGAGGAACCGAAGGGAAAAAGAAACAGGGAATACATAAAGCCGTAACAATCGTCAATTGAAGTTGATGGTTAAAAGATCAAGAAACTGACAGACTCCATCAATGGAACGCTTGTGACTGTTATTGAAGAGAAGGGTGTTAGTATTATTATCTGGTCTTTTTTTTTACGTTAGAAATCTTTATTTGTACATTTTGAGTTGTATGTTTATTATTCGGACTTTAGGTGAATATAAACAAGTTAGATAGGAACATTTTCGTTTTTCCTTTAGTTGCATAATAATTCTGCACACATAGATATTCTCCTAAGTAAGCCAAAACCTCACTTTTAAGATAAGATAAGATAAGATGGAACTTTATCTAGGCGTTTATAGCAGCAACATGGTCAGAGTGAAAAACAATATTCACACAAGGTAAAAATAAATATAACATTGAATACAAATTAAAGTAATAATACAAAAAGTAAAGTCATAAAGTAACTGTTGAAACAAGATATCACAGTAAAACGTTGAGCATTTCAATGAACATGCTAAATAAATCCGTGTATCTACCGTCCAATTGTTTTTCTTTATTAAACACGTAAACGGAAGAGCTGGGGTTACGTACTGTAACCCAGCTTCTATGAGTATAGGCGCAGCCCTCTAAGGCTATCGCTATTGGGTAATCCCTCCTGCACGTGTGCAGCACTGACAGACTTAATCCACGCACACCTATGACGTGGGCCCCACCTCCGGGCTTACTTCCGTATAAATAGGAAGTAGGCCCTACCATCTACTCCCACACAAACAGCTTTTCTTCAGCTATTCGCGGAGCCAGTGGGGCCCGACCCTTAGAGGGCTGCGCCTATACTCATAGAAGCTGGGTTACAGTACGTAACCCCAGTTCTATATCGTATAAGGCTTCGCCCTCTAAGGCTATCGCTATTGGGTTAAGGGCGAAGCAGGATGTAGTCTACGCCCCACTGGTGCCGTCCGTTACCAGAAGCACAAAACACACCTACTCAGTTAATAACCCATGTCCATTTCGTCCTGCGTAAATGGAGCATCACATTCCCAGGGAATATAGCATTAAAAAATGAATATTCTCCATACGGGAAAGAAGGTAGGCTAAATAGGCTACCTGTCGTTATATAAAGTAGAGACCAAAGTCCCACTTGTTAAAACGATCAAAGAGGGGGAAAAGGGCAGCTCTCTAAGTGCCGACAGGCAGGAGAGAGGGCACACAGTTGAGTCCCCGACATTACTCACTCTGACAGGACACTCAGTACTTAGTGTGTCAGAAAGGAATGGGAAACATCCCTCAAATACAAACGAATAAAAGAACAGGGGGAAGACCAAGATGCAGCAGTGCAAATGTCCTTCACTGTCATTCCTCCGTGCAACGCCGTAGAGGAGGAAAATCATCTGGTGCTGTGCGCTTTGATGTTCTCCGGGGGATCCACCCCAGAGGAGACATACACCTGTGACACAGCCTCACACAGCCAGTGTGACAGGCGTTTTGCAGACAGAGGCTGCCCTATTGAGCGCTCTCTGTAATGCACAAACAGACGAGCTGCGTAAAGCAGCCATGCGTGCGATATAGCATGACTGCGTGCGCACGGGACGGAGGAGATGAGATGTGGCTTCTTCCTCTGATGTGTGAGGAGGAG